>NW_024879144.1:34522-132356 GCF_018340385.1 Cyprinus carpio | reverse complement strand
GAGAGCAGACCCCTGAGATGCGCTCAGGGTAAGCACCAAAAACTCTTGCAGGGGGGCAGTTGACGAGCTGTTTTTCCCCCAAACCCACTGATAAAACTGAGTCAATACCTTTCTAAAGGGGCCCCCCAAAGAAAGGGTTTTTTAGGATTGCAGGTGAAACCCTGAAATTTTTTTTTTCCCGCTGTCTTCAGATGGTACAGTCTTTGCCCTTTGGGTTTTTTAACTTGTGTTTGAATGTGGGTAGTCCGCTCAGGTTTTCTCGGGAGATGTTTACCCCGGGAGGGGGGGGGGGGGGGGAGGTAAAACTTGAAGCTCTCACCCCCCCACAGGGGTCCCGCTGATCATAAGAGGAGGATAGGGACTGCTTGCTGTCTCTTCCTTAAGTCAACAATCATCCTTTATTTTGCTCACTTCAAGAGAGACCAAATTTTACCTGGCCCCCCCATGATGTTTAATGTCTCTACTCCCTCCAAGTATCGGTCTCATTTTTGTATGGTATGATGGGCTAGGCTTGCCCGATTAAGGGCCAAAATGATATCACGTTAGTTTGAATCAATTTGAGATAACGATTAATTAGCCACGATTATTGTTTGATTTTAACCAAACAATTTTTTATTGTCACCAACTAATTACATTTACTGCCTTCACATCCATATTGTGCAACATTCCTGCTAATGTACGATATTGCATCAATTAAAAAGGCTGGGTCCTCTTATTCACCAATTCAGTGATCTCCTTAAGATAAAGAAAATAAATTAAACCAATAAGAATGTAGCAAAACTTCAACAGGGGCACTATTTTACATTTTACAATGTGTAAATATAGTTTAGGACAAAATATAAACTAAGTTGTACTGCATACTGGAGGCACTAAGCACTAAATCAGTAAAATATACAATCAATAAGAAACAATATTCCATAACGAATGTAACCCAAATAAGAACATTTCAAGGCACCAGAAGAGAAAAGAAGAGAAAAAGTAGAAAGAGAAACAAGAAACTATTGCCGAAAAGAAAGAGTATAAAAAGGCGAAAAAAAAGAGTAAGGTATGTAGTTTACAGTTTTTTGGAAAGAAGACACATAGCCTGTCACGACATTTTCTGGCTTGAGGGATGAGCGAAAGGCAGGAACTTGTAGGCGTGGGGTCACATGGGCACACAGTATTTCTGTGCCAGTTGGTTGAGAGACGTGGGAAGGAGGTCTCAATGACTGTTCCCTCCACCATCTAGCGGGTCCTCCTCACTGTCTAGGTTACCCTGATTGTAATCTACCGAATGTAAGCTCAGAAGATAGTAGCTTGTTGTTCTTGGAGAGGACTGCAGCTCTTTGTGTGGCTGCCGCTGGGCTGGCTCTGGCCCGCTCACGCAGTCTTAGAAGAAACTCGCGCCAAGGTCATCTTTTCTTTTGTTGTAGTGGGTCTGCATCCTCAGCACGAGCAGTCACACATGGGGATCAGTTGCCGCCAATATGGCGCCCAATCATCCTTGAAAGAGTAAATAAGATATGATTAATAAATAGCCCTAATGAATCGGAACATATTTCAACACTCATTTTCCAGACATTACATTAAGCCACTGGATTTCATAATCATTTTAATCCACTTAAAAGCACGGTATTTATCATGATATTCTGCAAGTTCTATAATTTACTTACAGCCATGGCTGACATGGTGCAGTCCTCGCCATTTCAGAAGTCAGGCTGCATGAATTGGGTGCATTGTCCTCACGGATTAGTCCCTCATGACGTAGCTGAGCTTGAACCGTGGATCTAGCGCAGAAGCCATTTCAAGCAGTTTTCTTGTGTCAGAGGGTCATTGTATTTTTCATTCCAGATAGCTCAGGATTTTTGTCTTGATGGTTTGCAGGTTAGGTCTGTCTCATCATCGTTCACTTTCAAGATGGAGGATCTGAAAAGGTGGAGGACTGGCTTTCACAAAGGAAACGCTGACATACTTCTCACTGGGAAAGCGCATCAGTAAATTCCAATAGAGGGCTGAGGATTTGTTTATGGCCTTCAAGGACATCTGTGTCCTGCCAGGTAGGATGAGCGGGTGTCTGGCTTTTCTGTCATCGGACAAGACCTGAGAATCGCCCTCTGCTGCTCCAGGACTCGTGCAATCATTGCTTGCCTTGATCCCCACCTTGTGGGACACTCAGTCCTTGTCAGTGTTATGCCCGCTGGAAGCTTCAGTTCGGTCTTTGTGCCTCCGTCAGCTTGCTTTTTACGTCGCCAGCTGTAAGAGAAACTGCTTACCAGCTTTTTGCAGAGACCACTGCTCCGATCAATCCGCGGATCTCTCATTGCATTCTCTAAAAAAAGAACAATGAACAAGTCAAACTTCAATATGTAAAGTAAATTAAACCACAGATTGATAAACAACCCGAATCATATTGTTCAAGAAATTAAAGTTAGTTAAATCTTATGTCAGACAACACGAGTTAAAACTGTTTGGTTGTGGTTTCTTACCACTTTTATGCACGAAAATAAACAGTTGTTGTTATATTAAGCTACTATTGTTATTATCAGTAACTATTCACACACATTAGACAAAATAAGTACTGATCAACTCCAATTAATAATCACAAATAGCATATTTATTTCAATAATTATCTTATATCTTTAATTAATATACATTATTGTAATATTTTTCTTTAAAATAATATTTTCTTCTACTTAATATACAATTCCGTTTAAATATTTTTTGAACTACAACTTTTACTCACCTATTGCTAGATGGAGTCTGTGGCAAAGCACTGAAGCCCTAGTCCAATTATTTAGAGAAGCTGCCTTCACCACATCTTAGCTCCGTTGTCTGTTGTGAAATGCAGACAAGCCGATCCTCCTGCAAGCTCCAAGAGGCCATCGCCTCTCCCTCAGGCCCTGGGCAATTGACTCTCCCGTCCGTGTGATCTTGCGGGAAAAAAAGATGTTTGCAAGCATCGACCTCTAGCTCGCATTGCAAAAATCCTCATCGATGTCAGATGAATTGTCAAAAAAACTCATGTACGGATCCATTGTCCTGCTTGACCACAGATCCGTTGTAGTTGCCAAGTACTTTATGATTGGCAAGATCACGCTCTATTTTTCCCTCTGCATTTTCTGTACATCGCAGGTAGTGCCACCTTTGAAAAATAATTACGCGAGGGGATCACGTATCGTTTATCCAGAGTGTTGACCAGAATTTGAAGCCTTCGTTTGTCACCGTGTTTAATTGAGCACATGTCTTTAGCCAAATGAAATGGTGACTGCATTCGTTTCTTTTCACTGTGTCTTTGGGAGGTGGATGGGTATGGTGATGCCGCTAAAGAGGCTCGCTTCGATGGATGTCTGAGTTTGATGTTGTGGGATGATTAGTCTTTGCAACGCATTCTTGGCCTCATACATTCATCGTATTGAACTTTATGGTGTTTTTTTAAGTGGTTAAAGAGGTTCGTTGTGTTGCTTTGTGGTGCCAAAACAAGTTTATGGCACTCTTTGCATATGACTTGTTCCTTGTTTTGTGTCACTTGCCTGAAACCCAAAATGTTTCCACACAATGGATGACGATCCGATTCTCGGGACAAGCCCCTCGGCCGCTCCCTCTGCTTCGTTAGACATTTTTTCTTTTTTAAGATAGATTATAGCCTGCTATCTGTTGTGGTATTTTCCTCACGCTACTCTGTCTTCTGTCTGTGACTGTCTACATCTGGAAACTGACTGAGCTGCTGCGCGGTGCAGGGAACAACTCTGATTGGTGCATGGATGCACGTGATCAGACAGCGGCTTTACAGCGCGCTAGACTGGCTTTAAAAAAAAAAAAAAAACTTTAATACAAAGTGTGAATGAATGACGCATTTTAAATATCGCTCGATCACGCGAATTTGATCGTGGGAAGCCAAAATCGTGATCGTGATTAAAATTCAATTAATTGTGCAGCCCTAAATGAGGCCCAGAACCACAGTATCATCAGCAAATTTGATAATAGATGTGGAGCTGTGGAAAGACACGCAGTCATGTGTGTAGAGAGAGTAGAGCAGGGGACTCAGGACACAGCCCTGAGGGGCTCCCACGTTCAGGGTGATGGAGCTGGAGGTGATCTGGCCTACTTTCACCACTTGAGGTCTGTCGGTGAGGAAATCAAGAATCCAGTTGCAGATTGAAGAATTCCGGCCCGAGGTCCATGAGTTTAGAAGCTAGCTTGATGGGGACTATAGTATTGAAAGCTGAGCTATAGTCGATAAATAGCAGTCTTACATAGTTCCTGTTATTGCTGTCAATGTGTGTGAGAGAAGAGTGCAGGATGTGAGAGATGGCATCATCAGTGGATCTGTTGGGGCGATAAGCAAACTGAAGAGGGTCCAAAGTATCCGGGATGGAGGAGCAAATTAAGTTTTTAACCAGTCCCTCGAAGACTTTCATGACTATTGATGTGAGGGCAACTGGACGATAGTCATTCAGACAAGAAGGGTTATTGTTCTTAGGCACAGGGATGATGACAGATTTTTTGAAGGAGGAGGGAACTACCAATGTAGCAAGAGACTCATTAAAAATGGATGTAAACAAACCAGCGAGTTGATCAGCACAGGACCGCAGAATACGGCCAGAAATCCCATCAGGGCCGGCTGCTTTCCTGACGTTCACTCGCTTTAGAGCCCTCCGAACCTCGTCCTCTGACACGGTGATTACATGATTATCACTGCTCTGACTGCCGCTTTCTGACGCGCTGATCGTAGAAAGTGTTTAGCTCGTCAGCCAGCGACGGATCTGCTCTCACCTCTGCAGAGGATTTATTTCCAAAGGCACAGATGGTTCTTAGTCCTTGCCACATGCGTCGGGAGTCATTGAGCTGGAAATGAGACTCTATTCGTTCCCTGTATCTGTGTTTGGTGGCTCTTACTGCGTGTCGGAGAGCATAGCACGATGCTTTGTACTCGCTCGTGTTTCCCGGCAAAAGACCAGCGTTGTAAGCAGCAGTGCGTTTGTTTACTGCTGCACGGATTGTACTGTCCACCCAAGGTTTCTGATTAGAGAAGGTCCTTATAGTTATTGTATCCGTAGCTTGTTCGGCTAGCGTGTTTACAAAGCTTAATGCTACATCCGTGAACTCGCTGACGTCAGATGAACTTGCCCGAAACATGTCCCAGTCTACGTCATCAAGAGCCGCCTGTAGCATGGCTTCTGAGTGGACGGACCAGCGCGTCACCACCCTCTGCACCGGGGGTTCTTGAACGAGCCTTTGTTTATATTCCGGTGTAAGGGAAAATGGCGGCATGGTCCGATTTGCCGAAAGCCGGTAGTGAGCGAGCTTTGTAGGTATGCTTAAACTGAGTGTAGCAATGATCCAGTGTATTCGGTCCTCTGGTTGGACAGGATACATGTTGATAAAAATTAGGCATAACCTGCCTGAGGTTGGCTTTGTTAAAGTCCCCAGCGATGATAACAGCAGTGTCAGGATGTTTGTTGATGTTGCCGCTGAGCGCATCGTGAAGCTCGGACAAAGCCAAACCGGTGTCAGCTTGTGGTGGGATGTAGACAGCAGTAACGATGATTGATGAAAACTCACGGGGCAGATAGAATGGGCGGCAAATAATAGATAAATGTTCCAGATGAGGCAAGCAAGAGCGCGACAGAGTGGAGATATTCCTGGGGTCACACCATTTCTTGTTAATCATGGACACACTCCTCCACCTTTGGATTTACCGGCCTCGGCTGTCCTGTCCATCGGTAAAACACAGAACTTATCAGACGGCATTACAGCAGCGTCCGGGACCGAGGGCATGAGCCATGTTTCAGACAAACAAAGGATGTTACAGTCCCTAATGTCCCGTTGGAAACTTATCCTGGCTCTAAGATCGTCCATCTTATTCTCCAGAGACTGGACATTGGCGAGCAGAATGCTCGGCAGAGGAGGACTGTGAGCTCTTTTTTTCTCAGTCTATCGCGGACCCCAGCGCGTTTCCCGCGGTGTTTCTTGATCTGTCGCCTCGGGTGGTTATTCAGGTGGCCATTGTTCATCTCGGCGTTCCGGAGAATCTCAGATGGCCACGATGGGTTGGAGGATAAAGTGTCCTGAAACAGGTTAGTGAAGCGGTATCCAATGTCCAAAAGTGTTTTCCTTTGTCGTAAGTGATCAGTGCAGAGGTTATGTGTGTAAAAAGAGAAAGCAAAAGTAGGTAAAAAAGTAAATAAAAACACAATCTAAGCGGAGCGACCTGGACGGCGACCGAACTCGGCGGCGCCATCTTGGAAAGACCGCCATCTTGGAAAGACCGCTGTGCAACTGGCTGTTGGACTTTCTGACTGGAAGACCTCAGGCAGTACGTGTCGGCAGCAACACATCCAGCACCATCACACTGAACACTGGGGTCCCCCAAGGATGTGTGCTGAGCCCCCTCCTCTTCACTCTGCTGACCCACGACTGCACACCGTCACACAACTCCAACCTCTTCTTTAAGTTTGCGGATGACACGACTGTGGTGGGGCTTATTAGCAACAGAGATGAGACAAACTACAGGAGCGAGGTGAGCCGCCTGGCCGGGTGGTGCAGTGACAACGATCTCTCTCTGAATGTGGAGAAGATGAAGGAGATTGTTGTTGACTTCAGGAGAGAAGATCATTGGTGTCTCTCTCCCCTCCCTCCAGGAAATTTACGGAATCCGAAATTAACCCGTCTCACTCGCAAAGCCCTCTGCATCGCAGGTGATCCCACTCACCCGTCACACAGCTTCTTCAGTCTGCTGCCATCAGGGAGGAGACTGCGGAGTCTCCAGGCCAGGACCAGCAGATTGAAGGACAGCTTCATCCATCAGGCTGTCAGGAAGCTGAACTCGCTCCCGAACTTGCCCCCCCATCCCTCTTCTGCCCCAGGCACTGCTGAACTTTAATCAGACTGAATAAGCTTTTTTTTAACTAAAAATCTTTTATCTGCACTGTTTGTTCACCGGTTTGCACTCTATCTTCCATGTGCCTTGCGCTGCTTTATTTAACTTTATTTTTTTTTTTTATTATATGTCTTTTTTACATTCCCTTATTGTATAGTTTTTTCTTATATTTTATATTTGATCTAGATTTTTAGGCTCTACTGTTAGTGTTATCTGTATGCACCAGGGGTGTGAGAGTAACACAATTTCGATTCTCTGTATGTATGTACTGTACATGTGGAAGAATTGACAATAAAGCAGACTTTGACTTGATTTGACTTGACTTGAAGTAACAGTACATCCGTCTAGCTGCAAACTGTAGTCTACTAGATTCTGTGTAATGTTTTTTGGTCCAGTAAGTAATATCTCTGTCTTTTCTGAATTTAATAGGAGAAAATTATTGGTCATCCAATCTTTTACGTTTTTAACACTGTATGTTAGCTTAGATAGTTTTGAAGTTTCATCTGGTCTCGTTGAGATATATAGTTGAGTATCATCAGCATAACAGTGGAAACTAATCCCGTATTTTATAATAATATTACCAAGGGGCAACATGTATATTGAAAATAGCAGAGGACCTAGGACAGATCCTTGTGGCACTCCATATTTTACTGGTGATAAATGAGATGACTCCCCATTTAAATAAACAAAGTGGTATCGATCGGACAGGTAGGATCTAAACCAGGGTTCCTCAGATCTTACCCTGGAGGGCCAATGCACTGCAGAGTTTAGCTTCAACCCTGATGAACATTACCTAACTGTGATTTTCTAATGATCCCGAAGACACTGATTAGCTTGCTCAGGTGTGTTTGATTAGGGTTAGAGCTAAACTCTGCAGGAAAGTGGATCTTGTGAGCCAGATTTGAGGATCCCTGATCTAAACCATCTTAAAGCCTGCCCTTGAATACCTGTATAGTTTTGTAATGGATCTATGAGTATGTCATGATCTATGGTGTCGAACACAGCACTAAGATCAAGTAAAACTAGCAATGTAGGGTAATAAAGACATCTTCATAGAGGTTAAAGTCATTAAATTACTTTCAAACACACCTGCACAACATTCCAAGGTAAGGATAAACCACATTTTTTGGTGCAAATTGTAAAATCACACTGAAAAGCTTCCGAAGATGAAGTTTGAAAGTAAGGGCTGAGTTTCTTGACGTCTTTCAGCATTCTCTTGTTTGTAAGAAGCTTTTCAACAGTGTACAGTGCTTTGCCACATAACCACATACGATTACTATTAAATAAGAAATTTACTTTAAAACTTACTGTCTTCAAATGAAATTTGTAAAAAATAATTACATTCCAACAAAGTATGTAGTCTCTTAAAAAGGCCATAACATGAGAATAAATATGATAAAATTCACTCAGTGAAGTTGTTGATGATCAAAGACCTTGAAGGAAACACTTTCCTCCCCCTCCAGTTCTAGATGAGCTCTTTTCTAGATGAGCTCTTTTTTTTAATGTTTCAGCAGATGTAGTGGTTCAAACACCTACATTTTTACATGACACCTCTGCCTGTGTTCCTACGAAAAGAAGACAGACTTTTTTAAACCTGAAAATATTATTAAAATGACACTTCTAGAAAGCATTTTGTAACATGTACAGTCATGACCAAAAAATTTTTAACATGGCAGCTACATAACATAACAAAACAAGTGGTATGAATACTTTCACAAGGCACTGTATTACACATTATTGCTGTTTTGTTGGTTTTGATTGCTTCTATTGTTTTGTATTGCATTGCTTCCTAAACAATAAACTTGCCTTCATCAGCTTATTACAGAAACCAGGATCCAGCTCATAAAGCTTAAAATATAATGTGCATATACAATAGTAAATGGTCAAATACCAAATTTGCCCCCAAGTCATCGGTAGACCAGCGCTCATAGTAACAGCACACCATCAGCTCTCCATAAGAAACAGCTGGGTTCAGTCAGTGCTAGCTTCATGTATGCTCGTAAATCCAGCTCATCAGTTCTGTCCGACAGAAACAGTTCTCCATTTAGTGTTCTGGTGATTCGAAAACTGCTAGAACCGGTTCTTGAATAAAGATCGGCTGTAGCAGTATGTGCAAGTCTGCTAAGCTGAGAACTGCTGCAACTTGAATACACAGTCGACAAAACTAAAAAGCTGAAGCATTTCTGCAGCATGTTTAATAGGTGTCTACTGATTAACACATAAACATTTACCTTGCACCAATAAAACTTTGGCAAACATTTACACCAACATTTATATCTAAATATTTAGAAATTAAACAAGCTGTTTCTGAAAATATATTGTTGATTAAACAAATAAATGTTTAGTTTGATAGTTTTACAATCCTTTCATTGTGTTTCCTATCTTTAAAAAGATATTGATGCAACAGTAATTGTGTTTAATGTATTTCCAACATGTTTTCTTTTGTTACACTTTCTGATGTTCAACAAAACACTTAAGGAAAATGCTTTTTGTCCCTCTGAGTAATTTACAGGCATGCTCTGTAACATCAGCTCATCGGACCTCAGTATCGAACCTGTTTGAAAGAAACAGTTCTCGCTTCAGTGTACTGATGATTTGAGGAAATAACTAAAGAAAATTGTGCTGACTCGAGACGTGAACCATTTTGAAACACCCATTACTACTGTTGACTGTATTCTTCTTGTTAAATGCTGGTAACTGCTGTGTATTGATTGGCCACTCTTATCTGGAGCAAATGTAAAACCGCCTGATCCCAATTTATGTTGGGACCCACGGGATCCCAATCCAGTACTCTACAGTGGGTTTTTAGAAGGGCTTTGATAACTGCCAGCTTAAAAGTATTTGGGAGATAATTCTAAAGAAAGCAAATATTAACAATATTGACAAGAGGTTCTGAGATTAAATTCAAACACTAGATTCTATACCCACTAAACAACTAAAATGTAATGTTTTACTGTCTAAAAAGCTTTCATGTTTTGGTGCCATTAAGCTAGTGTTAACTTGTTTTTGTTTCCTTTCACCTTAGATCTGATGTCGCTGAAAGAGGGGAGCCAAGAACTGAATGTCATGGAAGAGAAGAATCAATATGAGAAACGTCATTATTTCATGACTGGGGAAAAATGTTGTATTTACTCGCCGACTCAAAAAACAGAAAGTAGAAACCTTGAAGTCCAGATGAGAGTTCACACTGGAGAGAAGCCTTACACTTGCAAACTGTGTGGGAAGAGTTTCTCACGAAAACTAAATCTTAACATTCACATGAGAATTCACACTGGAAAGAAGCCATTCAAATGCTCTCAGTGTGAAAAAAGTTTTAAAGAGAAAAGGAACCTTAATGCCCACATGACAATTCACACTGGAGAGAAACCTTACACCTGCAAACTGTGTGGGAAGAGCTACACAAGAAAAGAAAATCTTAAATTCCACATGAGTGTTCACACTGGAGAGAGGCCGTACACCTGCAAATTGTGTGGAAAGAGCTACAAAAGAAAAGAAAATCTTACATTTCACACAGAAAATCACACTGGAGAAAAGTTATTTATATGCACTCAGTGTGGAAAAAGTTTTAAACAGAAAAAGTACCTCATTGGCCACATGACAATTCACACTGGAGAGAAGCCGTTTGTTTGTGATCAGTGTGAAAAGAGTTTCAGGTGTAAAGGACACCTTGATCTTCACATGAGGAGTCATTCAGGAGAGAACTGTTTTATATGTCAGCAGTGTGGAAAGAGTTTCTCTCACAAAGGAAACTTTGAGAATCACATGAGAGTTCACACTGGAGAGAAGCCTTTCACCTGCCAAGAGTGTGGAAAGAGCTTTACAGCTAAAGGAAACCTTAAGATTCACATGAGAATTCACACTGGAGAGAAACCTTACAAGTGTCTTCACTGTGACATCAGTTTCACATATCACACAGACCTGAAACGGCATGTGCAAACTCACTCTGGAAAGAAATTCCAAACCTTATGTCACACTGAGGAAAATGGCAATTTTCTGCACATTCACTCTGAAGAAGGACAATTCAGTTGTGATCAGTCTAATTAAAACATCACATTAACATTCATATTCCATTAATATTTCAATATATTAGTAATCAGTAAGATTTAAGTAGTCAGTATGGTTTTGTCTATAGGGTAAATAAATGTGTGTAATCAATGGGGAAAAACTCTTCTTGTATAACAGCCATAGGGGCCTCTCAGTAGCGTGAGACTTTGACTTATGGTTGAATAGTTGTACAGTTTTAGAAAAAACATATATGGAATCATTTGTGAAATCATTGGAAATTGGTGATATGTTGCAGATACAGAATGGCGTGATGAGGGTGACTCTCAAGGCAGCCTCAGGACCAAGAGACATTATTTTCTTATCTCAAGAAATGTATTTCAAGTACCTTTATTAGCTTCTGTGAGCTTTGTGTGTTATCTCTTTGCTCACAGACTTCTTCTGTGTTTAAATTAATCAATTTCTCTGCAGAGAATTAAAAGCAAGACAAAGACAAACTTTTTGACTTAACTGATTAGAGAATCTACAACAATGCATAAATATTCCATCATTTAAGGTTTAAAAGTAGATTTCCGTGGTTTTTTAGTATGGAGGAACTTGAAGCATTCCGTTGCATTGGTTGTGGGCAGTGGGGTGGCAAACCTCAAGTGTTTTCAGCATACCATTCAGATAAAAAAGGTCAAATATACTTGTTAGAGGCAAAAAGCTTATTTTAGCTTTAGGTAAGTGCCTATTACCAACAGAATCCAAACAGAATTTAATTTAAATAATAAATTGTTTGATCAGACTGAACTGTTTTATATATATGTATATGTACTCACATGGCGACAGGGAGGTGATGGTGGTGGGTAAATAGTTACCCCTCCCACTTCTGGATGTTTTGAAATGTCTTATCTTGTGTGAATTGGCCATTTATATTACAGATGTCCTGTGGAAAAACTACATTACTCCATCTACCTTTGTAAAACTAATTCCATCTGAATAGGGCTTTATAGTAGGGATGCAACAATTGCAACTTTTTTAGAACTGATCCAATACCTAAAAATTCTGAGTATCAGCCGATATTGATACCGATTTAATATCAGTGTTCTTTTTTTTCCTTCAGATCTAAGGAATGTATATAATTTACTTGGTCATTAAAATGTATTTGTTTGAGGTAAAGAAAGAAATACAAAATCTGACTGCACATTACTTAAAAATAAAACATAAGAGATGCATGATATGCGATCTGCAGTATGGCTGACAACCTTATTAAGAAAACTGAATGATACAGTAGCAAAATTAACAGTAATCTTAACAGTTAACAACACGGTGCTTATTATACAGTAAACCTTAAACTCATGAAAAATTCAAGAATACAGTTCAAGAATAAAGTTAAACATAATCATATACTATTTAAATACTAAAGTGGGGGTATGCTTTTATCAGTGTTTTATGATAAACGTGACTCAAAATAACATTGCGACTACAGTAAAAAAGCTTTTACTGTTCTAAAAACACACCCTGCATCCTAATGCGCATACTATCCATCCTGTCTGTATGCAGGCACAAATTTGTGGCCATTATTGGAATTGAAAAGGTTAGAATAAACCCGAAACGCGTTATTGTTGTCATGTGGTGAATCTGGCCAATCGTGAAACAGCTGTGTCGTCATCAGTGCTCCTATAGCCTCTCTTGAGAAACTGCGGCGGCTGAGTCAGCTGAATAGCTATCTTGAATAGCTATCACAGTACTTTGAGTCACATGGCGTCAGTGCCGTCTCAAGTCGGACAAAATTTCTAACTGGCATGCACTGCTTCAAGTCAGAATTTGTTCGATCTGCACAGTGCTGTGTTGCGTTTAGTTGAACGCACCTAAAGTCTATATGAGGGCTATATATATCAAACAATCAGGGTCACATGACACAATCCAGTCACTGAGGAACAAGACACATGACTTGGACAACCAATCAGAACATGACACAATGAACAAAGAAACCAATAGCAGGAATACAAGAGGGCAAAGGAACCACATGATTAGACAGGAACCATGACTAAACTCCAAGATAAAAGACATGAGAGCAATGAACAAGAAACATAAACAAAACCCAAACCCAACGTTACATATCTCCCCCTCTTAGAGCAGTTCCAGACATCCAGACAAAACCCAAACCAAACAAGTCCATGAGGGTGGTAGAGTGAAGGCAGAACAGGGGGAGGGATGGAGGGTCTGGCCCGTGAAGGGGAACAGGACCTGGATCATGACATGGACTGTGGAACAATGGGCAAGACCATGGGTCATGGAGCAATGGTGGACCTGGACCCTGGAGCAAGGGGGAGGTCTAGACTGTGGAGCAGAGTTGGGCCTGGACCGTGGAGGAGTGGCAAACAGTGGAACAATAGAGGGCCTGGACCATGGCAGACTGTGGATCAGTGGAGGTCCTGGGACATGGAGCAGTGGCAGACAGTGGGACAATGGAGGTCCTGGGCCATGGAGCAGAGGTAGACTGTGGGTCAATGGAAGACCTAGGCCTTGGATAAGGCAAACAGTGGAATAATGGTGGACCTGGGCCATGGGACAGAGGCAGACAGGTCAGGTCCAGAGGAGCGTGGAGCCCGGCAGAACAGGGGGAGCTATGGCAGAGCAGGAAGCCATGGCGGTGCCAGCAGAGCAGGAATCCATGGTGGAGCAGAGACATGGATAGACCACTTGACTGTGACAGAGCAGGCAGAGAGTTCTTGAATGGTCTCCTTGGCCGTGACAGGACAGTCTGTGTCCTAATGGGAAGTCGTGGCCTAATGGTTAGAGAGTTTGACTCCTAACCCTAAGGTTGTGGGTTTGAGTCTCGGGCCGGCAATACCACAACTGAGATGCCCTTGAGCAAGACACTGAACCCCCAACTGCTCCCCGGGCACCGCAGCATAAATGGCTGCCCGCTGCTCCGGGTGTGTGTTCATGGTGTGTGTGTGTTCACTGCTTTGGATGGGTTAAATGCAGAGCACAAATTCTGAGTATGGGTCACCATACTTGGCTGTATGTCACTCGTCACTCACTGTGAGTTCTGATGATATTCAGAGAGTTAAATGATTTGGCACAGATTGATTGGTTCATGCTGTATATGCAGCCAATGAGCTTACTGCCTCACATTTATATGACTGGCTAGTATTCACTTGAGATTCCTGCAGCGTGCTTTCAGAGTTTTTTGAAACCCTCCACCTTCCTCAGCTCCACCTGTATAGATCTGCTATGGGTTATTTTAAATGCTATTTGCAGCAGCGGTATGTCTTACATACTCATGGCACTGTATCACCATATGCATTGACAGTAGCAAGTTCTGTACTAGCTGTACTTGCTTGCAGCAGTAGCAATAATCTACAAATACAGCAATAACCAACAACAGCAACAATTCAGCAGCAGCAGCGTAGCAGATCTGTTCTGCCAAGACCAAATACATTAACATTGTCATATCCATCACCATGCTAAAATCTTCTGAAAGTTGTCATGATTGAACTGCATTTATGGAGTTGTTGCCCTGCATCATGATGTACAGGTCCGGGGGTGGGGCCAGTTCGTCAACTGCGTTAAAATATTTTAATTCCGTTATTTTTTTATAACTAATTAATTAACACATTAAACTGTCAGCCCTAATATATATATATATATATATATATATATATATATATATTTATATCTAATTAATTAACACATTAAACTGTCAGCCCTATAAATATATTTCAGGATTCAGTTGATCATCATTGGTAGATTTTTTTTTTTTTTTTTTTTTTTATGGAATATTAGCATTTCTTCTCTCTCCGGTTCCTTCTTTCACCTAGAATGAAGGTAAGTGCTTAACAGTCTTTCACCTTTCACTCTCAACACTGGTACAGAATTTTTACTGGTATATCGCAAATGATAAGATATCGCCCATCCCTACTTGTAATGATGATTGACAGGACTGAATGATTAGGCTCCTCCCGAACCTACATTTGGAACTTCATTTCATTAGTTTGCCTGCCCATCCAGTCTTGATGGTTGATGGTAAACAAACTTGGCTTGCTGTCCTCAATAGAGGCTTGAACCCAAGGCTCGGATCGAGCTCAGAGTTCAAATCCCCTAAAAAAGTGTTCACAAGAGACAGCAAGCTGGGCAAACAACTACGAGTAGATTTGGTGATCCAAGTAGAGAAAACTTTAATGAATTCAATCCGTCTCCCCCAACAATGGGCAGAAAACATTTCACTGGAGCCTTGAAGAAATATAAGGCATATGTGGGCTAGCAAACAAGAGCCCCAGTTGGAGAGTTGGAGTATCATAAATGGGTAGATGTTATAAGAAATATATGGGATAGTTGAGCAACTAGAAGCCTGTATTAGACAAGAATGGGACAACATTCCTATTCCTAAACTTGAGCCATTTGTCTCCTCAGTCCCCAGACGTTTGCAGACTGTTATAAAAAGAAGAGGGGATGCCACACAGTGGTAAACTTGGCCTTGTCCCAACTTTTTTGAGATGTGTTGATGCCATGAAATTTAAAATCAACTTATTTTTCCCTTAAAATGATACATTTTCTCAGTTTAAACATTTGATATCACTTCCACATCATTGCATTCTGTTTTTATTCACAATTTGTACAGTGTCCCAACTTTTTCGGAATCGGGTTTGTAGAATCTGCTCTGAGACTGGTGGGAGAAATCACTGCTGCAGCAGTGAGAAATGGAAGTTAGTATAACATACTAACTTCCAAGAGGAGGGAGGTGTCATTGCTGAGGCAGAGAGAAGTAAAGTTTAGCATGGAATCTGCTCCAAGAACGGTGGGATCCCGTGATGTCACTGACCAGCCCTCCAATCTGATTGGTGCCCCCGTGGCATAAAAGTGGAGAGAAGACGTCACTCGAGAAGCTAGACACTTCAAAACTTCATTCTGTATGTCATTCTGTAGTTGTGTTACAGTGAATTTGTGTAGCCCATGTGTTTAACACTGTACATATTTCACTTGTCTATTGTTCACATCTCTATTCGTTAACCTCTCGTTACTGTGCGCTTGTCACACCCAAAGGTTAGAGAAAGGGACAGGTAAGAAGCTGGTGCCACATACATTGTTCACATGTAGACATTTCACTATGTTGTATTAGACACTAGTTTGGGGGCGATAAGGATTTGACACTACAGCAGAAGTGACAAGGGAAGATTATTGCTTGCTACGCAGGTGAAGAGGCAACTCGCTGCTGTGGCCGTGAGCTGTTAATAAAGACTATAGGGTAGTCAAGCCACTGCTGTGGCAGTGGAAAGGTTGATTCAAGTCGAGAAGAGAAAATTCACTGCTGTGGCAGTGAAGTGGTTCAAGGTATGCAGGAGAGAAAGTTGCTGGTGGTCCTGGTGCTTATGTAAACTCGTAATAATGATTGACAGGACTGAATGATTAGGCTCCTCCCGAACCTACGTTTGGAACTTCATTTAGTTTTCACATTGAACAGGTATTGGAGCTCTTAATTTTGAACTTTCAAAGTGCATCAGATTGATGAATTTAACTTAAAAATGTACAAAATTTTCTTCCCTGTGGTCATGCCCTGGACCCCCCCAGAGGGATTGATGTCCACCCACCACAGTCTCACAAAATCCTGTGGGAAACACTTGTCATTGTGCTGCAAAGTATGAAGAACTCCTACAAGCCAACTCCAGAGGCCAGAAGCTGAAGACCTTTATCCAGAAGTCTTCAGATGTCTTAAGCAATGACCCGCCACTTTTGTCAGAGGTAGATCATTTGAAAATGAATGGAAAGCTTCTCCCCATAATTAAGAGAAAGTAAAAAGTGGGGTACTGTGCAAGTTTGGCAAGGGTAAAGGTTTCGTGCTTGTTTATGTGGAACATATTCCCCTGTTGATAGGGTGATTTGGGGGTTTGTACAAAATATGTTATAAGATGTTATTTATAGAAAATATATTATTTTGTTACAGTTAAATATATACAGAACGTGTGCTTTGATGCATCTAGTGTAGATATGGCGTTAGGATATGGCACACCATTTTCTTTTGCAAGTTTCAGCTCTCATCTTAACCAAACGCCCACCAAGAACAGCTCAGCGCCCCCCTTTCAGAAATATTGCTTAGAGTGTTCTCAACACACTTTTTCACAGCGCACATCACATGCTCAAACTCATCAAGAGTCAACAAGCTGCCGACTTCTCCAAGTGACTGCTGAAACACACACGTGACGGAGAGACGCGGCAGTACAGATTGCGCATCTCTCTATGTACTTAAAGGGAGTGGGAATTTACCGCATTATGAACGTGGCACTTGCAGGAGTTATTAACATTGTACACAATACCTGCAACTTCACACCAAATTTTAGGCCCTGTAGGTAGGTAAGCATATATACAGACTATTTAGTAAGCAGAAATCCAAAATTTACATTAACATATAGAGAAAGTCCTTATTTTATATCAGCTGTAATAACGGTGTCATTTAAGTTGGTTTGCCAACCATGATTAAAAGGAAAAGAAGACGCTCAAATGTGCATACTCAGCCACTTTTAAAATCAAAATAAGAAACATTTGCATGTATGACAGGTAAGAACCAGTGAGGTATGTTCTAGCACATCACACACGTTTGAGCTTGTGTTCCGTGTATTTGATGCGCACTTTTGTAACAATCACTTATTTATTTATCGTTTACTTTCATCTGCCGTCAGACTATCAGAGACATCGATGTTATAACACGTTGCTATGGGTTGCGTCTTGCTCTGGATTTAACTGACGGACTGGTGTTCTGACACTGCAAGCTTCATGCTTTCTAACCATATGTTGCAGTTATTCTGCTTATTGTACATTTAAAATACAAGAAATCAACAGTCCTATATTCATAATTGTGACCGCACAGTTTGTTTACAATGTATACCATTGTAACATGTTTACATCTGCCAATGTCTTTATATAGGGCATGCATAGAGAGAAGAGAGTTTCTTTATTTATTTATATATATATATATATATATAATGTATATATTCTAAATATACATTATCTAGTGTGTAATTGTACATTATATTTTATATAACAATTTTTTTCTGACCCTCGAATCTGACTGGATGATGAGAGTGTGATATTGGAGAACTCCAATAACAATTTCACCATTTGTATCACTCCTCTTGCTGAAGTTGCCATATTTCTCACAGCGAGTGTCATGGCGGATACCCAAATCCACTATAATGTGCGCTCCAGGGTGTCAGCGGCCATTCAGCGCTCATGAAGCCACTGAGAGTGCCAGATCCAGATCTTCTGTAATTTGCCACTGGCTCTGATGTCTCTATAGTGGTTAAACATAAGATATAATGTGTTTTGGGTAAATCTAACAGGCAGTCTTTGGTTTCATTAATCTATTATTTGTCCCAGAATACATAGTTTTGGCAAAATCTCATCACGTTTATGAAAATTATTCAGTAAATAATATTTTATATACATAATAATATTCAGTATTGGGAAACAGTGTGTGTTTGTGATGGAGATTTTAGTGACATTATTCCACCATTAAATGGTGACAGGAGACTGTTTTAGAGTCAGCAGTAAAGAGTTTTATTTTAAAAGAGAAAAAAGTGCTGTTTTAAATGAGGATATTTTTACTTTTAACAACACCTTGTAAGATGCCACAACTGCCCCTTTGTTTCTCCACTAGAAGCAGGGGCAGTTGTGGCTGTACCTTCCAGCGATCGGCCAGCTGAACACTTCCTAACAAGATCTGAAAACTTCCGAACGAGGTGTGAACACCTCCTAACTAAACCCGAACAGGTCCTTACAGATGGGACAAAGGAGTCAATCAGCAATCTAGCTGAAAAGCCAATCTCGCTGCTGATTGGCTGAATGAGTTTCATGACATTCCAGCTGTTTGCAACTCACTGGACATCTGCTATTCGGAGACTCATGGTAAGCATTATCAAATTGCAAATAAGTGATAGACATTAATGCATGATTTGGAATAAAGAATATTAGGATTGGTACACTTAAGAGGTCTACGCTTGCGTAGCAAGGCAAGCTAACTTAACAGTGACGTGTATCACATATTGCTAACTAACACTAGTTAACTCTTTGATGCATAACATAACATATGTTGCTAGCTAGCTGTTTTGTGTATGAGTTTAAACTGCATGTTGTCAAAACAGATGTTTAATCCCCAAAAACTCCATTCTCCTGTTACTACATTAACACAGCCGATAGCTACTGCCAAGAAATGCACGACTACATTGATTTGTTCCACAATATTTTTCAGATATGATCAAAACAGACAAATCCTCTGCCTACTGGAATGACATCTGCCATAGGTATGCCCAGGGCACCTTACAGTTCGGTACAGGAAAAAGACCTGGAAGCAGAAAATGGAAGGAGGTCCTGGAGCAGACTGATGGCTGTCCCCTGCAAAGGGGGAATAAGGTGGACCTGTTTGGCAGGCACTTAGTGTGCACTTGTGGGTTCCATAAGGTAGGTATATGATATAATATATCAAAGGCATGATAAGTCCCTGTATCATGTAAAGACTATTTTATGAACCATCCCCTGATCTATTCTCAGAGTGCACAGTTCTGCAGTATATTCTGTGAAATTATTTAACATGAAGAGTATGATCTTCTTTTGTAGAGGCAGACGGCAGCTCAGAGGAGGCAGGGACACCACAGGGAGAACAGGGGTGAAGTGTTCTCTGTGTAGTGTGGTTGAGGAGGCAGAGAAGTTCTCCGAGCACAGCTGTGGGGTCAGGGGCCAGGGTGCTGTTTGACTCCTCCAACACATTAAGCCCAGCCATTATGAGACCCTATTTGCTTCACATGTCAGCCCTTCAAAAAAATCCCACACCATCTCCACGGCTGGTGCCACCTATGCAGCACCTGCCGTCTCCATCTCAGCGGCCATCTCCGACTCTACTCAGCCCAGGCAGCACACATAGAGAAGGCAGAAAGTTGCCTAAGCGGAAGTGGATCGAGTGGCTAGGGGTGAACCACCACAGAAAAGACTAGCAAAGGATATGTATCACTGTATCTGCAAGCAGTGTGGGCTGGCAACACTCAGCTGAAGGGCCCGTGGTATTGTCCAGCCTCAGGCGTCTCTGTTGCACAGTGGAGGGAGAGTGTACAGGGAGGTCTTTGATTATTTTTGTTCAATTGGAGTATATAGTAGTTATGTATATAGTTAGGTTTTTATATAGTTGTATATAGTTAAGTTTTTAAGTGCGTTTGCTGTGAACATTTTGTTTTTATTTGCTGTTTGCAGTGCTTAATTTGCAGCGTTTATAAAAAAAAGAAAAAAGGGAAAGACACAACTTCTTCGTTGTTCTTGATCTCCATCAGGACTTCCTAAATAAAGATGGGCAAACAATGCAAATGCAAGAAAGAATCCAAATGTACAACGGACTCCTCTGAAAGACTGAGGAACAAACGCAGGTCATTATGCAGATCTGAAATCTGTTTCCAGGTCCCCGCAAGAGTACTGTGTTTGAAGGACTTGGCGGATCATCATAAATATCTAGATCAGATCTCATTTTTGTTTTTAATCTGTTTAGTGGTTTCAGTTTTTGTAATTTTTTTTATGCGTCAGCAAGAGCTTCGCAGCTGAAGGACGTCATCACAAACAGATCACAGTTTTTTCAAAGGTCAGTTCTCATCAGTAGCATTATAATTTATCTTTTTAAGATTGTATTTTTGGCATTTAATGCCTTCGACAGGACAGGAAGTGGACAGGAAGTGAAGTGGGAGAGAGAGAGAGGGACAGGATCCACGAGCCGGGACTCGAACTCAGGACGCCACAGTGGCACTACATGACATCTAACAACACAAACCTAATTCACACTTTACTAATGGTCTTGTATAATCAGTACTTACATGCTATTATGGTCATTAAGACAGAATTTAAAAAAAAATTAGCACACCCCAGATGTAGTCCAATCTCAGCTATTTTTTATTTTCCCCCATTTCTCATGAAGGGTAGTAGACTGGACGAGTGAGAGCAGATTTCCAGAAATAAGGGCCCCCCTCGTGTGTGTGTGTGTGTTTCTGTGTCCCTGTGATGGGTCTCTCTCTAGAGTTACAGTGTTTCTAGATAACTGGTGACTGCGTCTTGTGTTTAGACACTGAACACTATTCTCACTTAACGAGGACAGATGAGGAGTAACAGCTGGCATACTTTTGTCAATCAAACAAAATCAACATTTAAGAATTTAATAAATTAACTGTTTCATTTTGAACTGCACAAAAAGTGAATTAAAATGAAAATTGCTTATATAAAAGTGCATTACCACTGAAATCAGTAAATCACAGATAGACCACACATTCCTTATACAAGACAGGTTTGTTTGTTTTCTCAGTGTATCTGTAATTCAAAATCAATAGTTTTAAACCCACCATCAACACAGTCCTTTAATAAAATACACTGTACAAAACAAAGTGTAAACTTTGTAATATGCAGATGAAGATACCTGACTCTGTTCATGATGGAGAATCTCACCAATGCTCTATAGTTGGTGTTATAATCACATTTGATTACATTTAGATACAAGCCAGAAGCTTTTGAAAAAGAATCTGTGATATTGATAGCTTTCTGAATCTGTGGTTTTTCTTTTGAATCAATCCTTTATCTTATTGTTTAAATGTGTTTTCTGTGTTGTCTGGTCCACATCTAATACGGTAGGTGGCGATAATGCAGCTCGACATTGGTGCTACCCGCCATAAAAACGAAAAAGAAGAAGACGTGTGTTTCGTGTGAACAGGACTTTATTTTGGCGTGGCGACGTGACGTCATAAGTCTGCGCAGCGCTCCTGCATTTTTGTTTCTGCCGAACAAAGGTTTGTTTTTAATCTTTTAAAGTGTTTACATCAATACAACTTTTTTTTTTAATGTAATGTTATAATCTGTCTAATAGCAGTAATGAACACAGTTGTTTATAGTGAGGCCCATCCAGACACGAGTAACAGAAAGGATGCGTCTCACTGTAGTGCAGCAGAATCATAAACACTCTGTTTGCTCTGAGATTCATCCCATAACTGTTTGTCAAGAAATTAGTCTGTGTATTATATGATAAGCGTTTTGTGTCATCTGATTTAGACAGAAGAAAGTTTGATTTTTGACTAGAATATTTTATTTTGTCCTGGAAGTTTGAGCATTGTGCAAGTTGGTACATAGTTTTGAAATTGTGCTTATAGAAAATTGTTTAATGAATTGTGGTCTATCGATCAAGAAAAACTAATAGCCAGAAAAATGTATGCTGGCTTGTCTTGTTCTAAAAAGATAAATAGTTTGGTTGGTTAGGTCAGAACAGATAGATGCTCTGGGTGTTTGCTAAAGTGTTGCTAGGCGAGTCTGGTGGTTGCTAGGCTCTGGCTGTGCAGTTGCTGGGGTGCCGTTATACTATCACACACCTCTGTTAACAGAAACACCAACATTGTTTGCAAAACTGATCCAGTCTCACTGCTTTGATGTACAGGTGCTGGTCATATAATTAGAATATCATCAAAAAGTTGATTTATTTCACTAATTCCATTCAAAAAGTTAAACTTGTATATTATATTAATTCATTACACACAGACTGATTTATTTCAAATGTTTATTTCTTTTAATTTTGATGTTTATAACTGACAACTAAGGAAAATCCCAAATTCAGTATCTCAGAAAATTAGAATATTGTGAAAAGGTTCAATATTGAAGACACCTGGTGCCACACTCTAATCAGCTAATTAACTCAAAATACCTGCAAAGGCCTTTAAATCGTCTCTCAGTCTAGTTCTGTAGGCTACACAATCATGGGGAAGACTGCTGACTTGACAGTTGTCCAAAAGACGACCATTGACACCTTGCACAAGGAGGGCAAGACACAAAAGGTCATTGCAAAAGAGGCTGGCTGTTGACAGAGCTCTGTGTCCAAACACATTAATAGAGAGGCGAAGGGAAGGAAAAGGATGTGGTAGAAAAAAGTGTACAAGCAATAGGGATAACCGCACCCTGGAGAGGATTGTGAAACAAAACACATTCAAAAATGTGGGGGAGATTCACAAAGAGTGGACTGCAGCTGGAGTCAGTGCTTCAAGAACCACTACACAAAGACGTATTCAAGACATGGGTTTCAGCTGTCGCATTCCTTGTGTCAAGCCACTCTTGAACAACAGACAGCGTCAGAAGCGTCTCGCTTCAAAAAGGACTGGACTGCTGCTGAGTGGTCCAAAGTTATGTTCTCTGATGAAAGTAAATTTTGCATTTCCTTTGGAAATCAAGGTCCCAGAGTCTGGAGGAAGAGAGGAGAGGCACACAATCCACGTTGCTTGAGGTCCAGTGTAAAGTTTCCACAGTCAGTGATGGTTTTCGGTGCCATGTCATCTGCTGGTGTTGGTCCGCTGTGTTTTCTGAGGTCCAAGGTCAATGCAGCCGTATACCAGGAAGTTTTAGAGCACTTCATGCTTCCTGCTGCTGACCAACTTTATGGAGATGTAGATGCAGCAACCTGGGCTCTCATAACACCTGAGCAGTGCCACAGACTGATCGACTCCATGCCACGCCGCATTGCTGCAGTAATTCAGGCAAAAGGAGCCCCAACTAAGTATTGAGTGCTGTACATGCTCATACTTTTCATGTTCATACTTTTCAGTTAGCCAAGATTTCTAAAAATCCTTTCTTTGTATTGGTCTTAAGTAATATTCTAATTTTCTGAGATACTGAATTTGGGATTTTCCTTAGTTGTCAGTTATAATCATCAAAATTAAAAGAAATAAACATTTAAAATATATCAGTCTGTGTGTAATGAATGAATTTAATATACAAGTTTCACTTTTTGAATGGAATTAGTGAAATAAATCAACTTTTTGATGATATTCTAATTATATGACCAGCACCTGTATGTCTTTCTAATGTTAGGAAATTCAAACTCATAGACTTGCACTAAAACGTTATTTAAACCAAGTAAGTTAGCCATTTAATATCAATAAATTTGCTCATCTGCTTTAGTGATACATGCTCAGACACATTTTTGACCCTGGACCACAAAACCTGTCTTTTTTCTAAATTGAGAGTTATTATTCATCTTATGGATGATTAATTA
Organism: Cyprinus carpio; assembly: GCF_018340385.1. Classification (NCBI taxonomy): domain Eukaryota; kingdom Metazoa; phylum Chordata; class Actinopteri; order Cypriniformes; family Cyprinidae; genus Cyprinus; species Cyprinus carpio. The sequence continues at coordinate 108,459 of NW_024879144.1, read as the reverse complement.
ATAAGTCGTTGTTTTGTTTTTTGTTAGGGGGAATATTTTTGTGTTGTGTATATATTTTTGAAATCTGGAATCTGAGGGTGCAAAACAAAACAAAACAAAAAAATCAATCAAAATATTGAGAAAATCGCCTTTAAAGTTGTCCAAATGAAGTTCTTAGCAATGCATATTGCTAATGACAAAAATACAAAAATGAAGTTTTGATATATTTACAGTAGGAAATTTACAAAAACTTCATGGAACATGATCTTTACTTAATATCCTAATGATTTTTGGCATAAAAGAAAAATGTATAATTGTGACCCATACAATATATTGTTGTCTATTGCTACAAATATACCTGTGCTACTGATGACTGCTTCTGTGCTGCAGGGACACATTTAGCATCTGCTGATGTTTTTCATGTTTTTCTTTTTTGTGTGTGTCTTGATTTGGTGCCATGGATATTGAAATTTATTTTTTATTTTAAACAGTATAGATGATTATTTCATGTCAATGCAATAGCCTTTTGGTGAACACAACTGTATATCAGGCCATAAATTCCCCAAAACTATGCCTGGATACTTGCTTTTGTGTTGCCACCCCTCATAGACCTCATGCAACCCTATGAATCATTTTCTAGATGTCTGGAGTGTGTGATGAGAGATTCTAAGTAAACATTTTATTGTTTTGGTGATGTGTTTGATGACTACTTTTACAAATAGATTGAGTGTTTTAGTGTTAGGGTGGAAAACTAATTAAAACTCACCTGACTGTAGCTTCCTGTAACCCTTTAGACCTTGATTAGCTTGTTCAGGTGTGTTAAATTAGGGTTAAACCAAAACTCTGCAGGGCTGTGGCTCTCCAGGACCTGTTTTTAGGGAGCTGACTGAGACACACAGAGATTTAGTTTGGGTTTATTTTTCTGTCTGTTAATTATTCTAATCTTAATCACACAGAAAACCTCCCGTGAGGCGACTGAGATCATCGAGACACACGGTTATAAACATGGCATTTATTAAAGAGGGCAGTGAAGACATGAGGATGGAAGAAGCTTTCAGAGTCAAACTTGAAGATACTGAGACACAAACAAAGATGGCGTTTATTAAAGAGGAGAGTGAAGACGTGAGGATTGAAGAAACATACAGAGTCAAACATGAAGATCCTGAGGAACAAACAGGTTGGTTTTCATTCTCAAAGTCTTTCTTCCGTCATTCTGTATCTGTTATTTGCTAATTGATTCTGTATTTCTTTTATTTTTTTAGTGTGTATATGGAATAGGTAATTTTGTTTAAGTGGATTGATCAGTAGTTTTGCAAGCACGACTCTTGCAGGACTTTTCAGAATGGGATGTTTTTTTGTTTTGTTTGTTGCAGTCTCATACTTTTTAGATGCGTTGTGATTTGTAAATACTACTGCTGTTTGTTAGCTTTTGATATATGTTTTTATCCTTATTAAAGCTTTAGTCATCAGAACTATGAGCCCTTTGCGAAGAGAAACCATGGCTTTACTACAGTGGCCAAATCAAACACAGAACTATATTTAGCATGCCTGTAGCTAAATGAGCATGTGGGTAAACGCTACATAAAAGCTGTAATCAAAGAATAGTTTACACTGATCACATAAACGCCAACAAACACCAATATTTGAAGTTCGCTGTGAGACTAAACAGAAGTTTGTAGCCGTTTGATGGATGAGTATGAATTAGATATCAGCTAGCTGACTAGTGGAGCCAAACAGCGTTGACCTTTGTTTACGTCCTTGCTACAACATAAAAATAACGAAAGGAACTATAAATGGAAAACACATCAACAAAGAATAAAACTTACAGGTTGTGGCCCATAAATAGCAGTTTCTTCTTTTAAAGTGGGAACGTCTCCTTTTTCAGGACAAGCTTTTGGGTGAATCCGGTGTTCTAACAAATAATGCTACCTATCAGATCATGTTACCAACACTGTATTTTTAATATTGTAAGGTTAGGTTTAGGGTTGGGGTAGGTGTTAATAAAGCCTCAACCCACATTAATATCATGCTGGAAGCACAATCTGATAGGTAGCATTTTTCACACTCGAGAGGAAGCTGTGAAGTAAAGCCTTGTTTACATCATGGATAATAGTTTAGCAACCAAATGTTACATGGCAAAAAATGGAAACATTTGGATGTCGAATGAGAAGCTTTTGAGCCCAATGCCGTTTAGTTTCACTTTAATAAATTAATTTTAGCTTGATGTTTATATTCTGTTTATAATGAATGCCACTATAGCCTAATTTGTGTTTTACTTTTTATAGTTTGATATAAAATTTTATAGCTACTAATTTTTCATTCTTATTTTGTAATACTGTTAAACTTAAAGGTTTTTTTGTGGATTAAGGAGAACTAAATATGCTATGTAGTGTTTATAAATAGTGGTCGACCGATATATCGCCAAGGCCAATATATTGGCCGATATTTGGTCTTTTTCCAAATATTGTCATCGGCTGATATGTTTTTCTGCTTGGCCGATGTGTTTGAGGCGGGATTTTTATTTTGACAGTGCAGAGAATTCTCACATTCAGTGCTCACATTCTCCCTCTTGTTCACCGTCGTTGTTAACCGTTCTGTCTAATAATCAGATAGAACGGTTAAACAAAGGAATTAATGTATACAAAAAGTATTATAACGATTGCTTTTATATTATTAGTAATAGAAAGGCAAACATTATAATACTTTCTTGTTTGTCGTCAGCATTAAGCAAATATGCATTTATATAATTTAAACGAATCTTTGAATGACTAATGAACATTTAATTTCACAAACCTTGCAAACTTTGAATCCAGCTGTAAGATCTTGTGAAGTGTGCAGTTTTATTCTGCATGATCGCGTGTTCTCTGTGTGACAGTTGGTCTGTGTGAATTGAATGCTTTAAACTTTAAACTCGTGATTTCAAATTGTGCTGGGATGGAATTAATGAATGCCATTGTTTGAAATTATAAGGTTAAAGGGTGTTTTTAGAGTAAGATCAATTTCTCTTTCATGAGATTACGTCCTCTTTTTGGCTGGGTTTCGTTTTTCCATGTCGTAACTCTAAAGAAATGTGGCTAAAGAAATGTGTCTTTTAATCTCGATTTAAACAGAGGAAGTGTGTCTGAACCCCGAACATTATCAGGAAGGCTATTCCAGAGTTTGGGAGCCAAATGCGAAAAAGCTCTACCTCTTTTAGTGGACTTTGCTATCCTAGGTACTATCAAAAGTCCAGTGTTTTGTGACCTTAGGGAGCGTGATGGATTGTAGCGTGGTTAGAAGACTAGTTAGGTACGCAGGAGCTAAGCCATTAAGGGCCTTATAAGTAAGTAATAATATTTTGTAACTGATACGGAACTTAATAGGTAGCCAGTGCAGAGACTGTAGTATTGGGGTAATATGATCATATTTCCTTGACCTGGTAAGGACTCTAGCCGCTGCATTTTGGACTACCTGTAGCTTGTTTATTGAGGATGCAGGACAACCACCTAGCAGTGCCTTACAATAGTCCAGTCTAGAGGTCATGAATGCATGAACTAGCTTTTCTGCATCAGGAACAGGTAACATGTTTCGTAGCTTGGCAATGTTTCTAAGATGGAAGAATGCTGTTTTTGTAACATGGGAAATATGATTTTCAAAAGACAAGTTACTGTCTAATATAACACCCAGATTTTTGACAGTAGAGGAAGTAACAGTACATCCGTCTAATTGCAAATTGTAATCTACGAGATTCTGTGTAATGTTTTCTGGTCCAATAAGTAATATCTCTGTCTTATCTGAATTTAATAGGAGAAAATTTTTAACACACTCTGTTAGCTTAGATAATTTTGAAGTTTCACCTGGTCTTGTTGAGATATATAGTTGAGTATCATCAGCATAACAGTAGAAATTAATCACGTATTTTCTAATGATATTACCAAGGGGCAACATGTATATTGAATAGGGGTGCTCCAATTGATCGGCTGGAATAATTTGTTGCTTACATTTTATTGTGTTTAAACATGTCTTTTAAAGATTGTATTACTGTATTAAAATAATTGCAATGCTTAAAAAGCATTTTCAGTGACAATGTTTGGATTTGAAATCAAAATAATGGATAAATGTTGTGTTTGTGCCTTTGTGGTAAACAACCAAGGATCAGTAGTGGACTCTTCTGTGAAAGAGGGGAATTCCCCCATTTTCAAAAATGAAATTCAGGCCCTAAATAAATTTCTAAAAATCCTGATTGGAGTATCAATATTATTGAAAACAGCAGAGGACCTAGGACAGATCCTCGTGGCACTTCATATTGTACTGGTGATAATTGAGATGACTCCTCATTTAAATAAACAAAGTGGCAGCGATCGGACAGGTAGGATCTAAACCATCTTAAAGCCTGCCCTTTAAAACCTGTATAGTTTTGTAATCTATCTATGAGTATGTCATGATTAATAGTGTCGAACGCAGCACTAAGATCAAGTCAAACTAGCAACGAGATGCAGCCTTGGTCTGATGCAAGAAGCAAATAATTTGTAATTTTTAGGGGTGCTCCGATCAGGATTTTTGGGGCGGATCACCGATCCCTGATTGCTGGAAGCTGTATCACTCCATACCGATCACCGATTAAGAGAAGACAACTGAATTGACAACTGTGTATTTATTTGCAAGCAACATGTCCAGCAAATTAACTTAGCAGCCTGTGCTTGGTTATTAGGAACAACTTAGGGCTTGACTAATACAACTTTCCTGTAGAATATATAAATAAAATAAGACATAACATCTGAGTCTTTAAATTTAGCTTTAGGCTACTTTGAACTAAAACTGCAACAAAAAAGCCTATAGCCAAAATATTGTTTTGAGTCAGTCAGATATTGGTTATTGTAAAACACCTTTTCAAGGAGCACAGGTAGTAAAGTGCACAGCAACAAAAAATTCAAATAACTAACAACTTCCATATCTGAATATCTATAACAGCTTTTTTTGTGAGATGCTCATTCAGATTTTGTGGGCATAGAGAGAGGAAGAGTGAGGTAGAGAAAGAGAGAGGGGGATAGAGATTATTAGATTGCCCAAAGCTTACTTCTTAAGCATCAATGGCAGATTTTTCTTTATAAATATAAGCATCTCTGCATTTTTGGCTGACAGGTTGTTCCTCTTCTCATCAATATTATTCCCTGCTGTGCTAAAAAGTCGTTCGCTATCAACACTTGTACACGGTGCATAGAGGTAGGTGCGTGCTGCTTGTGCGAGAGCGGGAAAGCGGTTTTTATTGTTCTGCCAGTAAACAAGTGGCTGTCCGCTTTGAGGGATAACTGGCTCTGACAGGTAGAGATTCAATTGCAATGATGCTGAGCTGCTGATGTCACTGCCACCACATTCCTGATCTCCACCCAACAACTCAGCATACATAGCATGCAAGGAGCCAGTTCGTGGTACTTTCTCTGGGGGTCTGGACCCGCTTGCAGCCAAACTAGCCTCACCATCCTGCTGCTCCAATCCAGTGGCCAGGACATCAGAAAGCAGCCCATGTATCTGGGGCTTGACTGCATCAGAAAAATATCTTTTGTACCTTTTATTTACAAGAAAACAAAACATTCATTAATTTATTTAAATTGAATATGAATTTGTCAAAAATCTGAATCAAAAATACTTTAATTATTTGGTTACAGTTGCTCCATGTTAGAAAAGAAATATGTAACAGCACAGAGAAATTACAAGAAAAATGGAAAATCTATACTAAGAAATGTTCTATTATTTAATTTTGAAGGTTATGATTGGCTCTTGCTATTAGTCAGCCTAGCATACTCCAAAAAATATGCTTTTTTATTATTATTATTATTAATCTTATTAATAACTCTTCTAAATGCTCATGTTTACAGCAAATTTAACAGCGCGCGCGCGCACACACACACACACACACAAACGAATATGTAAAATAAATTTTCTCACCTCGGATCGAGGATTGTAGCGATGCTATACAGGCACTCAGATTCAATGTCACGGAATCTTTTCTGGACCGCTTCCAACAACGTGGCTTTTGAAGTTTTTACACCGTGGTCAGTCTCTGCTGTCTTCTCAAGAAGATGAGTTAAAGCTCTGATGGATGGTATAACATCTGCAGCCGATGCAGTTGATGAGCTGATCTGCTGCATGAGCTCTTCAAATGGGGCGAGTAGCGAAATCATATTTTCAACTAATTTCCACTGGCTACTGGTGAACATGGAGGGTAAGTCATAGTCGGCTACATAAGCACACAGGGCCCGTTTCTGTTCCAGCAGACTCTGCAGCATGTATACAGTACTGTTCCACCTGGTAGGTACATCTTCCTGTAGTCTCTTGATAGGCTGGCCCAGTTGTTTCTGAATACTTTGAAGCCGTGAGTAAGCAAGCGGGGAGTGTTGGAAATGACCGACGATGCGTCTTCCAGAAGCGATTATATCAGCGATGCTGCGTTGTGACATGACTCCCTCGGTCACAGCGAGCTGGAGTGAATGCGCCATGCACGGCAGGTTGGGTAGATTGCCATCCCTCATGGCCTTTTCCATGTTCTTTGCGTTATCCCTTAGAATAACATGCACTTTTTCCTTCGGGATTCCCCATGCTCGAAACATGTCGCTGAATGCAGCAGCAAGAGCCTCTGCGGTGTGTGACCCTGAAAACTCTTGAGAATGTAGAACAACTTTTTGTAGTTTGAAGTTTTGATTAATGAACTGCGCAGTGAGGCTCAACATGGACATGGGGCATGCACTCGCACTCCAAATGTCACTAGTGAAACCAATCGATGTTATGTTGTCCTTCATAAGGCTGTCGACATATGTAAACACGGTTTGGTATAACTGCGGCAGGCACACATCAGTGAAATATTTACGCCCTGGCAGAGTGTAACGTGAATCTAAATAGGACATGAGTCGCTGGAACCCTTCGTCTTCCACAACAGACAGAGGCTGGTGATCTAGGCAAATGACTTGACAGAGGCTGGTTATTTATGTAATTGCTGTAGGGTTGCTGTCTTTGAAAAGTCTCTGTTACCGACAGCTGAGTGAGTGGAGCCTGAGTTGCTGAATTGTCTCGCTCTCTCTTTGTGCTAGCTAACTTTGTGCCACAGCACAGCAGACCTCCTTACAGTTTTGTCGCAGATGTGGAACAACATCTTAGATAAAGGAGGGGAGGTGTACATTGTTGCACTAGACATTAAAGGAGCGTTCGACCAGGTTTTGCTAAACGGGCTTCTGGATAAGCTTTCTGCTAAAGGCATAACTGGGCCATTACATTCTTGGCTACAGAACTACCTGAAAGGAAGGTCCATCCAGGTCGTGCTCTCTGGTCAGTCCTCATCACCTCAACCAATCAACGCCTCGGTGCCCCAGGGATCCATTCTCGACTCGCTATTATTCTAAATCTTCATAGACGATGTTGTAGAACAGTGCGATAATAACATTTTTCTTTATGCGGATGATTCCACCATTTACACCCCAGTAACGTCACTTAATGATCCCAATGTGGCAGCATCCCTAAATAAAGACCTGGAGAATATTCGCAGGTGGGCCGATACCTGGAAGGTCACGTTCGAGCCTAGCAAATGCAAGGCTATGGTTCTGTCGGGAAAGAGGCTTCCATCCTGCCCGGACCTTTTTTTGGGGGCAACCAGAATTGACCTTTGTGAGCAGTTGAATATTCTGGGACTATGTATCGATAGGAAGTTGCTATGGACTAATCACCTGTCAAACATCTGCAAGCGTGCTGGACAGCGTCTTGGAGCTCTGCGTAGGTTGGCCAACAAGCTTGATGTTAAAGGTAGGGCCAATGTCTATAAGGCACAAGTCAGGAGTACCATGGAGTACTCTTTCCTTGCCTGGATGAACGCATCACAGACCACCCTTGGGCAGCTTGACAACATCCAAAAAAAAGGCACTGAAAAAATCATTGGGGAGGATGAGGACACTGCCCTAAGGAAATATGCAATTAGCCAGCTCAGCCAACGTAGAACTGTTGTAGCAACAGCTGTGCTTTTTAAAATGCACACTGAAAACTGTCCGGAGGATCTCAAAGCTCTGCTACCCCCACCAGATCTCCTTTGCCGAACCACTCAGAGAGCACGACCAAGTCACACCCTAAAACTCCCCAAGTTCAACACCAAATGCTTGGGGAGGAGTTTTCTTCATTCGGCTGTAACAACTTGGAACTGCCTCCCCTGTACTGTGGTAGGTGAAATCACCTCAAAGAATGTTCAGGCCTTCAAGAAGAGACTAAACAAACACCTACTCAGCTAAAAAACTGTAATCTCCTGATGCTTAATGTCACTTATCCTAAATATCTAGTCCTGAGCAGCTGCAGATCACGATAGGCTCTCGGAACATGAACTGTTAATGCCTGTATCTGCATAAGCATAAAAAAAAAAAAAAAAACATTTGAAAACTGCTCATATTCCTTTACGTGACTAACCTTCAAATGTCTGATGAGGTTGGTGGTGTTAAAAAGTTTTGCGTGCTTTCCGCCTTGTGGGATTTGCTTAGTACACACGTTGCAGATTGCTAATGTATTGTCTTTTTCGCACACCTTGTAGAATTGCCAGACCGGTGAAGCCATATTTAGCAGCGCGTAAAAAAATCGTCTCGCGAGTTTTGCGTCATCTGATCGGCTTTTCTGGATCGGCCTTTATAGAGACCGCCGATCAAACATCCCAAAGCTATTATCGGCCGATTATGATCAGCGACCGATCAATCGGAGCACCCTTAGTAATTTTAACAAGTGCAGTTTTTGTGTTATGGTGGGGCCTGAATCCTGACTGAAAATCTTCATAGAGATCTTTTTCTGCAGGAAGGAGAACAATGGAGCAGACACTTTTTTTTATTTTAGACATCAACGGAAGATATAAAATGGGTCAGTAATTTGCCGTTTCATTAGGATAGTGATAGTTCTACCCGGGCGATAAAGTGGAGCCATACAATTAATACAAGTAATACGCAGCATGCATGATACAAGATACAATACCTATATCAGTAAGATCAATTCCATGCAATATAATTAAATCTAGCATATGATTAAAAGATGAGTGGGCCCGGTGACATTTTGCTTGACCCCAAAAGAGTTTAAGTCTGTAAACGTGGATCATTTGTATTATCAACATGAATGTTAAAGTCTCCGACAATTAGCGCACTATCAACATTAACCAAGAGGTCTGAGAGGAAATCTGCAAATTCTTTTAGGAAATATGTATACGGCCCTGGCGGTCTATACACAGTAGCCACAGCAAGAGATGGGGAGATTATTTTTTTTTTTCTCCATATCTGACGGTGTAATATTAAGCAGAAGTATTTCAAATGAATTAAACCTATATCCTGTTTTCTGAGTAACATTGAGAATATCACTGTATATTGTTGCAACAACGCTGTCATGACCAATCTGACAGGGCTCATGCTTATTACATTTGCTTATAACATCAGTCTCAGTCAAGCTTTTTTTTTTTAAACAATTTTGAGTATATCAAAATTGTTATCTATGATTGTTTCATTTACAATAAGTTCTACTCCAACTCTGCTGGGGTGCAGGCCATCAGTGCGGAAAAGCCTAGGACGTTTTAATGGTTATTGTCATGGTGTAAAGAACAGAAACTGCTCTTTGCTAATAATTGGAATCTTTTCTGGGACCAGTCAAGTTCTTCCACACTGACCGAATCAATCATATATTTTTGAACCTTTCCTTTTAAGCCTTGTGGGGTCTTCGGTCATTTCTGACCGGAATATTTTATGTTTTGAAATGTTAAAAATCACAGCTTCATCGGAATGATATGAAATGCGGTGACTTTTATGGCACTTAGGGTGTGAACACACATGCGTTGAGGGCATGATTCGAACAGTCTAAGTGGGCGTAAAAAAAAATAGTAACACTCAGGGTCTTCAGTCAAAAATAACCAGCCATAGGAAATGAATGGGAAATAGACAAAAATACAATAATTCAGAGAATATTTGTGTACACAATCTACAAATCGGTCCCAAAACTAAAAAAAAGTGCACGGTAGTGAAGGGATGACACTATAAAACATCAAGAGTGTGATATTGACACATCCAATCACACACAGATGCACACGCGCGCACACACACACACATACTTACACATAGACACCTATGAAATACTGTGTCTGTAACACAGAGCAAAGTTTTGAGAATGTGAAATCCATTCAATAATTCAGTCATAATGCAGAAAAATGACGCTCTAAAATGCAAAAATCCAGTTTGCAAGAGACATTCTTTAGTTATCTGTGACCTCTGCAGCAGTTAGGCAAGCTGTTATGTAGAGTTAGTATGCAGGTAATATACAGTTATAGTAGTTAGTATACACAGCAGTTACATAGTAGCCCGCATAGGATAAAGTTAAAATAGTATTTATAACTCTTATTTTATTTTATTATTTCTCTTTTATTTACTGTTTAATTTTTTTAATGCTTCCTGTTATTTGAGCATGTTTGTTATTGTTGTTTCCTTTTGTTAGTGATCATTGACATTTTACAAAAATAGACATGTTCATTGCAAAATGTTTACATAAACTGTTATGTTTGAATGAATTGCATTTTTAAAATTAAGTTAAGTAAAAAAAGTTTGACAAAATGCTTACTTGTGTTCTCTTTCTAACATAATGTTCAGCTTTGATTGTAATCATAATGCAAAAACTTTAATGCAAATAATGCATGAAATCATTATTTATAACAAAAAAATCTAAAACTATACAAAAAGTACTCTTTAGAATGTATTAATATATATTCAAGTCCACTACTTAATGAGTCAGCAATTATGTCTAAAATTAATAAGGGAATTCACAAGCCTCTCTATAGATTCCTATACTGGCAATAAGTGGTTGCACCATGCACTTAGGGGGAAGTCATAGCCTAATGGTTAGAGAGTCGGACTTGCAATCCAAGGGTTGTGAGTTTGAGTCTCGGGCCGGCAGGAATTGTAGGTGGGGGAGTGTATGTACAGCACTCTCTCCACCCTCAATACCACGACTGAGGTGCCCTTGAGCAAGGCACCGACCCCAACCAACTGCTCCCCGGGCGCCGCAGCATAAATGGCTGCCCACTGCTCCGGGTGTGTGTTCACGGCTTCTGTGTGTGTGTTCACTGCTGTGTGTGTGCACTTTGGATGGGTTGAAGGGAGAGAATTAATTGTGTGTGTTGGTTTACTTGGCTGTATGTCATGTCACTTACATGTTTTTCTTTCTTTGCTCTGACCAGGTGGCGCTAAAAATCTTCAAAAGGCCTAGTCTCTGGTTTAATCTGAAATACAACATTAATTTAAAAATAATTTTGAAAAATTAGAAAAAAAATATGTACTATTTTCTATGAGAAAAATTGTTCATAATTATTGCATAAATATTAATTCATACCTTAAAATTTTCTCAAAATAAAAAATATTATTGAATAAAAATATATTCCATTGATTTTACTGGGGGGCAAAAAAGTTACATTTCAGGTGTCCGGTCACTTTTGACCGTGAAGACCCACCCTGAGTGTGACTCCCAAATGAGGGCCGCACAAGGGATACACAAAGGCATTGTCATGTTAGAATAGAAAAGGATCCTGTCCAAACTGTTGCTATAAAATTAAAAGCACACACTTCCCTATCATTTCATTAAGATTTAAACATTAAGATTTGTACTCATGGACAGTACTTAAGTAGTCAAACCTGTTCATTAGAAGGGGGTGTCCCAATACTTTTGGCAATATAGTTTATCTTTCCATAGAATATGCTTGTTCATCTGTCTCCCAATTTTCAAATGTTTAACTGAAGTCTTAAAAGCTAGTTTTTTATCAGGGATGGAGCTAAACTCTGCAGGACAGTGGCCCTCCAGGACCGAAGTTGCCCTGAAATGGGAGTGTCATGACATGCAAAATGTGCATTGTTGCAGGGTCTAATATGAAGTATGATGGGTGTTTATGTATTTTTAATTTATGTTATGGTTTTAAAAGTGCTATATAAATAAAATTGAGTTGAGTCCTAAAGATTTTAATTAGCTGGTTCAAATGGGTTTGATAAGGGTTGGAGCTGGACTTTACATGAATTCACATAATCAGGAACAATACTGAGGTAAAATAAATGCTCATGGGTGCGTCTCCCAAAAACATCACTAACAACTGTGGTCACCTCTTCCGTCCGTCGTGTCAAAATCTAACCAGTCTAGAGTTGGAGAGATCAGTGTCAAAAATAAAATTAAAGAATAAGGGACTATGATTTTAACTTCCACACTCTGTCAAGGAACTCCAGCGATTCCTTGGATTTGCCAACTTTTACCACAGATTCGTCCAGAATTTCAGTCTCCTCTCAGCCACTCTCACTTTCTTGCTCTGTCGATTACCCAAGTTCCTATACTTGAACCCGAAGCTTAAGCCGCCTTTAAGAAGCTCAAAGAGGCACTGCTTCCATCCTCACTCACCCAGATCCCTAACTACCGTTTCTGGTGGAAGTGGACGCCTCTACCACTGGCGTGGGCGCTGTGCTGTCACAGTACCATGGAGAGCATCCCCGCCTCCATCCTTGTGCCTACTACTCTAGGAAGCTTTCCCCGGCGGAGTAAAATTATGACATCGGAAACCGGGAACTTCTTGCCATCAAGCTGGCTTTACAGGAGTGGGGCCACTGGCCTGAGGGAGCTCAACACCCCTTTACTGTGATTATAAGAACCTTGAGTATCTCCACAGTGCCAAGAGGCTAAACCCCTGCTAGGCCCACTGGGCGTTGTTCTTCACCCGTTCCCACCTACCGTCCTGGAGATAAGAACCTCAAAGCTGACTCCCTGTCTCGTATCCACTCTCCTGACGAACCCACCACACCAGAGCTGATCCTTCCTCTGGCCATCCTAGTCAGTTGTATCCAGTGGACTCTGGAAGAGCAGATACGTGTCGCCACCCTCTCCGAACTTGCTCCGCTGGGAGGCACAGAAGGGTAAACCTATGTTCCATCCTCCCTGCGGCCAACCCTTCTGGGCTCACTGCATGCTTCCCCGGGCTCTGGACATTCAGGCAGCCAGCGTACTCTCTCACTCCTACAAGCTCGGTACTGGTGGTTCAGTATGGCCTGGGATGTCTCCTAGTATGTCCACCGCTGCTCAGTCTGTGCCATCTCCAAGACTCCACATCACCTCTCTACTGGTAAACTGATTCCTTTGCCCATCCCACGTCGTTCATGGACCCATGTCGGAGTTGACTTCATGACCGATCTCCCTAACTCCGAAGGGTTTACCTGCATTCTCGTTGCAGTCGATTGGTTCTCAAAAGCCTGCAGATTGATTCCGCTCAAAGGCCTCCTCACAGCCATGGAGACAGCCAAAGCCCTGTTCCAATATGTCTTCTGCAACTTTGGCATCCCTGAGGATATCGTCTCCAACCGTGGTCCAACATTTCCCATGTCTGGAAGGCATTCTTCAAACTCTTGGGTGTTACACTAAGCCTTTCCTCCGGACCAAACCCCAGACCAACAGCCAGACTGAGCGGAAGACACATGAGATTGGGAGGTACCTCCGGACATACTGCCATTCCAACCAACACAGCTGGAGTCGTTTCCTCCCGTAGGTCAAGTATGCGAAGAACTCCCTGAATTAGACCACCACAGGCCTAACCCCGTTCCAGTGCATACTCTGTTTCCAACCCCCTCTGTTTCCTTGGACAGTAGAGCCCTCCGACATTCCAGCTGTGCACCACTGGTTCCGAATGAGCAAGAGAGTTTGGGACTCAGCCCACGTCCACCTCCAGCAGGCAGTGCGGAGACGTAAGGCCTTCGCAGATGCCTGCCAGTCCAACGCCTCCATCTATCACCCAGGAGATAAGGTTTGGCTCTTGACCCGGGATCTGCGTCTCCACCTGCATGGAAGCAAGCAGAGTCCCCGCTACATAGGTCCAGTTACCATTCTGGGGTGCATTTCCCAAAACCATAGTTGTTAACTTAGTTAGCAACTATGGTTTTGGGAAACGCACCCCTGGATGGGAGACCTCATGGGAAAAACTAGGTTGCTGTTGGAAGAGGTGTTAGTGAGGCCAGCAGGAGGTGCTCACCCTGTGGTCTGTGTGGTTCCTAACACCCCAGTATAGTGAAGGGGACACAATACTGTCAAAGTGCACCGTCTTTAGGATGAGACGATAAAACCGAGGTCCTGACTCTCTGTGGTCATTAAAAATTCCCATGGCACTTCTCGTTAAGAGTAGGGGTGTAACCCCGGTGTCATGCCCAAATAGCCGCCACTGACCCTTGTCTATCATGGCCTCCTAATATTCCCCATCCACTTGATTTGGCTCTATGACACTCTCTCTTCTCCACCTGTAGCAGGTGTGTGGTGAGCACACTGGCGCCGTTGTCCTGTGGCTGCCGTCGTATCATTCAGGTAGATGCTGCACACTGGTCTTGGTTGAGAAGAGACCCCATTATTGTAAAGCACTTTGGGTGTATATCAATACACTATAAAAAGTGCTATATAAATGCATCATTCATTCATTCATTCATCCTGAGGCAGATAAATGAGGTCATCTTCCACCTCCAACTTCTAGCCCGGTATCGTATCCTCCCAGTATTCCATGTCTCACTCCTCAAACCCGTGTTTCCCTCTGCCCTTGGTCCCAACGAACCCACAGTGCCTCCTCCTCCTGAAGTCATGGCAGAACCCTCTATCTACTGCGTCCAGAACATCTTGGACTCTCAGTGGTGGGGCGGTCACCTGGAATACCTCATTGATTGGGAAGGGAAACCACGCTCACCAGATACCAATCCCCTGATTATTGATCATCACCACCACCTGTCTCAACTCATCAAGAGCTATATCCTTGCACTCCATTGTCTGGTCTCAAACAGTCCATGTTGACTACCTGACTCTAACCTGTGATACCTATCTACCTCTAGCTCCAGCGTGCTGTTCCCCATTCTCCTCCGCTCCAGTGATCCATCATCTCCATTTATATGTATTGACTGAACAGTTGTTGCATGTGCATCATGTAAAAACTTATTTTATATAACTAGTCCCACTAGTTGCATTTGCATTTTCGAGAATGTTTTATTTGTTATTAAATAAACGAGTTTTGCTAAATTTGCCCACTCATTCAAGGTTGACTAGCACTCATAGTATCAGCACACCATCAGTTCCCCATAAGAAACGGCTGGATTCAGTCAGTGCTAGCTTCATGCATGCTCATAACTCCAGCTCAATATTAAACATGTCTGATGCAACATCTAGAATCAGTATTCGGTCAGTTCTTGCTTGATGCATGCTCATAACTCCAGCTCAATATTGTTCGTTCTAACCCGTCAACAACTCGCCGTGATGAAACATATTACTGAACTTGTGATAATTTTAATTAAAGTACTCATATTTACTTCAATAACTGAAACTATGTTAAAATGAATGTTTCATTTGCATAGAACGTGTTGTCTTTCTTAACGCCGTCATGCACCCTTCGCATGAAGTTGAAAATCGATTCCTGAGCAATCCGATGCAACTAATTCAGCACCTTCACTTGGGACAGCGCCTTTGTAACGTTGGAACACGGTAGAGAGGCAGCTTTTAAGAAAGCTTCCTGAAGGGACACTTCGTAGGACAACACTTAGGAACATAACAACCTTGGTAAGATATATCTTTAGAGTCGTCCCCCCCCTTACCGCGCGCTAAGAGTGAGCGTGTTATTGGGTTAACCGGCGCCCTGGGGTGATTTTATATAAACTGCTAGAACCGGTTCTTGGAATAGAGAATCCCGCTGTAGCAGTATGTGCAAGTATCGGCTGAGCTAAAGAGAACTGCTGCAACATGAATATACAGTCGACAAAACTAAAAAGCTGAAGCATTTTAGCCAGCCCTGGGTTTACATTGGCTGTCTGACTGTTGTGAGAACAACATTTGCTCTAACACCGATAAAACCTTGGCAAATGTTTTCAAGTCAATTATATACAGTTTTTGAAATAAAATAAGCTGTTCCTGAAAAATATCATGCATTATTGATGGACACACAAATTTTAGTTTGACAGTTTACAATCCTTTCATTGGTTTTTTATCTTTAAAAAGCTGTTAAAAAATTTTCCAACATGTTTTTGTTTCTGTTTTTACACTTTCTGATTATTAACAAAACACTCAAGGAAAAATGCGTTTTGTCTCTCTGAGTAAACTACAGTCATGCGCCGTAACATCAGCTCATTGGACCTCTGTATCAAACGTCTGTCTGAAGAAAAAAACACGTTCTTCGCGGCACGCTGCACCAGTGTACGATGATTTGAGTACCTTACTTTAGAAAATTGTGCTGACTAGAGATGTGGAACTGTTTTGAACGATGCAGTTCGGATTGTGTGAACTGAGCGTTGCCAGCTTTACAAAAATGTATCTGATGGTGAAACACATTACCTTGTTGATTGGAAATCTCTATCAGTCCCAGCCAGAGCAAATGTAAAACAGGGCGGGCATCACCATTTGTGTTGGGACCTGCAGGATCCCTAATCCGGGACCTTCCTGGATGTACATCACGCCTCACCGCCACCAGGCCCGACACTCTCCGGCCGCAACTGATCCAGATGCGCAGCAGCAAGGGGGGTTTTTTTTTGCCCTTCAATGAGCCAAAATAACAAGGCGAACGGTGCCCGCGGTTACTCCTCTCCTCAGAGGTTACAACGTGGCTCCAGTAGCCGCTCGAATGTCCAAATTAAGGTACTGATGCGTTCCTACAAAACTTCCACTGGCAAAAGGCCACCAACATACCTAAACTCACTAAGTTCAGTCTTATGCACCCTCCCAGAAGTTTGTGCTCTGCCAAGGTGAACGACAGCCTTGTGTTTGCCATCCCAAAGAGGTGTTACAAAAAAATCACTCTCACGGACTTTTCCTGGACTGCTCCGCAGCTGGCTGGAATGACCTCCCCCATCCTCAATTCAAACTCATTTTCAAAAAAACATCTAAGACTCATCTTTTTTCGCCCAACAGTAACCAACTAATACATGTCTTACCTTTTCTTTTTCTTGTCGATCATATTCTTTAAAAAAAAAAAAATACCCTGGCTACGTGTGCTGCACTAGACTAACTGAGACTTGTCCATGGCACGTGTATAACGTTGTTGTTCTCTTGTTGATCTGAGTTGTTTCTATTGTTCTCATTTGTAGAGTCGCTTTGGATACAAGCATCTGCTAAATGATAAATGTAAATGTGGCGCTTGTGGCTTCATGCTGTGCAGTCAGGTGAACTGCTTTTTTTTCACGTTAAACATTTTATCGAGTATTATGACCAGACTTTATTTGATCCTGTTCTGCAAAATGTTCGATTTTGAAGTTTTGGGTTTCGATAGGGCTATTTGTTTTAAAAAAATCCACGCATTTATCCGTGCATTAGATCGTGACATTGCATGGTGTTGCAGACGAGACGACGATTGAGCGCGGGTTTGGCCTAGATGTATTTGGAGGTTATCGCTCACGTCTCGTTTATGGTCGCATATCCAAATGGTTCCATAATTCGCAATGTATCTGAATGTTAAAACTATTTTAATAATTCTATATATTAAATATTTAATTTGTTTATTTAGTTTATTATGTAAACTAGGATGGAAATATCATCCTCTTCACATGAGCCAAAAACGTCATCTGGCATAACAGCAGAGTGGACCGGTATACTACCGGGTCTATTTAAAACTGACCAGTGTAACCTTTTATATGGTTGGTTGACTGTGTTCCTGGGCCCAGTGGTAGAGCATTGCGTTAAGCAGCGCCCAAGACGGTTGTGGGTTTCACAATTCCCAGGGAAACACAATGTTAGGTAGAAAACTGGTTAGTCTGAATGCGTTGTAAGTCGCTTTGGATATAGTAACAGCGGCTTCTGGGTAACTGCAAATGTACTTTATTTTAATAATGAAACAGACTGTGATGTAAGTTTGAAATTAGAAATGCCACTTTAGATGTTCTGTGTCATTTATACCAAAAAAAAAATGTTGTATGGTGTGCTAGTGGGTTTGCAGCGGAGCACTATTATTTATTTTTATATATTTTATTTTTTATATTTTCAGGTTAATTGATTTTATTATAAAATCATTTATTTAAATGTATATTAAGTTTTACATTTATGTTCAACAAACTTGAAAAATTCTGCTTGATAAAATGATCTCTAAAAAACGTATGTAAATGATTGGACTTTTTATATATATATATATATATATATATATATATATAGTATATATATATATATATAACCTGTTTTATCTATTTAATACTTGGTCAGTTTATTGATTTGTTTGGTTAACTTTAGATTTTTTTTTATTTTTAATACCGTGCAGTGCACAAAATTAAAATTCTTTTTGACAGATGGTCAAGTCATGGCTCCAATAAATGATGATAAGTTTAGAAATGGTTGTGCATCCACTTATTATTAGTGTGACAATTTTAGCATGCCAATGAGGGGGGGGGAAACCTTCAAGATATCGGCCCTAAAAATCGGCAGACATTCGGCCATCGGCTGACCTGACCTCTAAAACATTGGCATCGGCTATAGAAAAAAACCCATATCAGTCGATCTCTACATGACAATTACTTTTCTTGTAAAACGTGACAAACAAGATTGCAAATTCAAAAGCGATAGCATCCAAAGCCTGCGGCTTACAAAATAGCAAAGAGGAACTCCCGTTTACAAAATTCAAGTCACAAATAATACTACTAATGAAAAAGAACAGGTTAAATGGTAACCTTTTTCGTTTCCATATAAATTATAAACTGAGAAAAATGAGCATGCATTGATTAATCCCATACTGTAACAAAACAAAAACAAAAAAACCACTGCGACAATATCATATGCTCATGCGACCAACTGAGAAAGTTAGTTGCAAAAAAAACACCAGTGTTAAGAATGAGTCTGGAGCCCAGGCTTTTATAACTACCAGCTTGAAAGAATTTGTGATGTGTCCTAAAGAATGCAAAGAATTAACAATATTGACAAGAGGTTCTGAGTTAATTTGTATTTGTTTATTGGGTATAGAATCTAGCACATGAGGTTGGATTTGATGTTTTACTTTCTAAAGGCTTTAATGTCTTGGTGCCGTTAAATTGGTGTTCTCTTGTTTTTGTTTCCTTTCACCTTAGACCTGATGCCACTGAAAGAGGAGAGTCAACACTTTAATGAAATGGAAGAGAAAAATCACTATGAGAAATGTCATGATTTTATGGCCAGGGAAATATCTTTTACTTACTCACCAACTCAAAAAACACAAACTAGATGTGTTGAATTCCAGATGAGAGTTCACACTGGAGAGAAGCCTTATGCCTGCCAGCAGTGTGGGAAGAGATTTTTCGAAAAGAAAATTTAAAGTCCACATGAAAATGCACAGTGGAAAGAAGCCTTTCACTTGCAAACAGTGTGGGAAGAGTTTCTCACTAAGAGGAAATCTTAACATTCACATGAGAATTCACACTGGAGAGAAGCCATTCGTATGCTCACAGTGTGGAAAAAGTTTTAAACAGAAAAAGTACCTTAATGCCCACGTGACAATTCACACTGGAGAGAAACCTTACACCTGCAAACTGTGTGGAAAGAGCTACAAAAGAAATGAAAATCTTAAAATTCACATGAGAATTCACACTGGAGAGAAGCCTTACACCTGCAAACTGTGTGGGAAGAGCTTTACACAAAAAGAAAATCTTAAAATTCACACAGGAAATCACACTGGAGAGAAGCCGTTCAAATGCTCTCAGTGTGGAAAGAGTTTTAAACAGAAAAAGTACCTCAATGGCCATATGACAATTCACACTGGAGAGAAGCCGTTTGATTGTGATCAGTGTGAAAAGAGTTTCAGATATAAAGCACAGCTTGATCTTCACATGAGGAGTCACTCAGGAGAGAACTGTTTTATATGTCAGCAGTGTGGAAAGAGTTTCTCTCACAGAGGAAACTTTGAGAATCACATGAGAATTCACACTGGAGAGAAGCCTTTCACCTGCACTCAGTGTGGAAAGAGCTTCACAAATAAAGGAAACCTTAAGATTCACATGAGAGTTCACACTGGAGAGAAGCCTTACAAGTGTGTTCAGTGTGACATCAGTTTCACATATCACACAAACCTGAAACGGCATGTGCAAACTCACTCTGGAAAGAAAATCCAAACCTGAGGAAAATGGCAATTTCAACAATCATCTGCGTGTTCACTCTGAAGAAAGACAATTCAATTGTGATCAGTCTAATTAAAACATCACATAACACATTCTTATGGAAAATCCTATAAATGTGGGAACCTGATTGTGTCCTTTGTTAATTCCTATTCGGACAGGATTAGTTTTACATGGAGAGGTGGGATAAAGTAAGTGTTACCCGTCTGAATGTGTCATCTCAGTAATAATGGACAATATCAGTAAAGATTACAGGCGACATTCTCTAAAAAGATCCAGAAGAATTACCTCAGGTAATGCTAATCCCATGCGAATAGACCAGCTGTAAATATGTACGCAAATATTCCATCTTTTACTGTTTTAAAGTAGCTTTCTGTGGTTTTTACAAGTATGGAGGCACTTAAAGAAGCATTCAGTTGCATGTTTTCAGCACACCATTCATGTCTAATGTAAGGTTAAGAAGGTTATTGTTAGTTGTTAGAGGCTTATTTTTTTTTTTGGTTTGTGGTTAGTGCCTTATGAATTGTGATTTGGGGTTTTCTTATACAACAGAGTTCTCTTACAAAAAAAGAAGTTGAAGTGTTTTATTAGTATACTTTTCAACTAAAAATAGGAAAGTATTCTTCTAATCTTCACAGGTGAAGAAGCAGAAACAAGCGATAGAAGGATTGCTTATGAACATGTAATCTAACGTGATTATCAATCATTAAACAGACATATAAATCAAAACTGCCTAATGTTACCTTGAAGCTCTGAGGGTATTGATGTACTCGATCTAGTCCATATATATTGTAATCATCGATCCAGATGTAGCCTTTGACAAAAGTATGAGTTTTTTTCAGCTTTTTATTCAAAATGTTGCTGTTTTATGAAACCTACCCACATTCA
This sequence comes from Cyprinus carpio, assembly GCF_018340385.1. Classification (NCBI taxonomy): domain Eukaryota; kingdom Metazoa; phylum Chordata; class Actinopteri; order Cypriniformes; family Cyprinidae; genus Cyprinus; species Cyprinus carpio. The sequence continues at coordinate 87,523 of NW_024879144.1, read as the reverse complement.
ATTGTTGATTAAAAAAAGAATGTGTTATGCTATAATAAAATGTTTGTTTTTAAAAAAAGCAGAGGTTCATTTCTTTCATTTGATAAGCTGTATGTACAGATGTTGAAACAACAGAAGATTTTTTTGGGCATGAAACTTTTGTGAAAAATAATTTAAAAAAATGCTGCCTTTGGCTGGCAAGTTAAAGTACAGTTAAAGGTGTATTTCAAGTATAAAATGCCTAAAATGGAACATAGTAGTATACTTCATTTAAAGAAACTTTCAGCATTTACATAATAGTATGTGCACAGTTTACCCAGCAAAAAATAAGAAATCAGACACTACATAAAAAGGCAATTGGTATAAAAGGACAATGAATTCAACCTGAAACTCCAGCATTGAATGTAACCAGTCCATGAATGGCAATGCAGTGTACACAAACAAGTGAACGATTGCTTGCAAAAATGCAATTCTGATAATGGCTAAAGTACGGTGGTTGAGAGAACTCAATGCGCTGCAACCTAAGAAAACGCATGCAAATAGAAAAATCACCAGCAAATTAAGAAAATATCTTCATGAGTTTGACAACATATGCTGCAAATACTCTCAACCCAACCAAAAACAAAAATGCGATTCAAAAACAGAAACATGCTGCAAATATTTACAACACAACCAAACACAGAAATGTGCTGCAAATAGCACACTGCAGACACCCCCATTGTTACAACTTGAAGATTCTGACATCCATCCAAAAAAAGGTGCGCTCATTCAGAATGGTTGCATTCGATCCTTTGCTGGCTGTGCCGATTTAAATCTAGTGGTTCTGTTGTGACTCGTGTCGCAAGTTCAGTGACGCAGGTAGTGTTGGTTCTCTCCGGCAAATCAGTGATCAGCAGAGTTTACATGTCACATTTGGTAACTATGGTTCACTTGGAACCTCAACAGAGGTGGTACTGAAAAAAGTACCAGGTAATGTACCCAGTGGAAAACCCTCCAAAAGTGAACCGTACTGATCCGTACCGTGTCGTACCATTCAGTGGAAAAACGCTATTAGATAGGATGTCTGGAACCAGGTGACACTGACACTTTCTACACCTTACAGTAAAGCTCTGAAGTTTAACTGCCCATCTTGTTAGTTGTGATGAAGAATTTTGGTGATTAAAATCCCAAGTAAGGGCAGAATGGTTGGTTATTATCTCAAAATGACATAATTTCAAATATGTCCCCCACTTTTTTTTTACTGTCCAAACTATAGCCGAACATTCTTTTTCATCCATAGAGTAAACCTTCACTGCATCATGGAGAAGTCTTGCTGCATAGGTTATTACACTCTCTCTTTGATCAAACTCCTGGGTTAGCACTGCCCCAAGGCCAAAGTCATGTACAGAGTCCTTTTTAAAGCATGTAGAGGTGTGACACATTCTGAGAAATGAGGAATAAAATGATGGTACAACCGGCAAGGCCAAGGAACCTTTACAAATTTTTCGGTTTTGGGAACTGTAAATTCACTTATGGCCTTCACTTTTGATGCGTTAGTCTTTGCTATGCTGGACTCCTCCATCCCTACCTGCCGATATCTGCTTTTTAAGTTCAAAGTACTAAAGATGGTAGCGCCATAGAGTGAAGCAATGATGTCTGGTTTGCGGAATAGGGAAAGCATCTAGGGGAGTTTTGGCATTCAAATAGTCGATGGAGAAACGTATACTTCTGTCTTTCTTGGACACAAGGACTACTGGCGATGCCCATGAAGAGGTGGAGGGCTGAGTAATCCCACTCTTCTGCATTTTATCTACTTTCTCATCTTTGAACTGTTGCTTGTGTACTGGCATTGGATAGGCTTTCTTACTTATTGGTACTTCATCCCTGGTAGTGTTACGGGTGGGTGATGATCGAAAGTAAATCCAACAAACTCAACAACAAACCTTTAAACTCTCTTTTATGATCTGTTGAACTGACTAGATCTTTTATCATAGTTACTGAGGCTTTGGTCATTTGGAAAGTATCTGAGGATTTTCAGTCAGGATTTAGACTGTATCATAGTACTGAGACTGCTCTCATCATCGATCATGGTTGTATTTCTCTATTAGTGGTACTGGATCTTAGACCTGTGTTTGACACTATCGACCATAACATTCTTTTGAGTAGATGACAAAAATTATGTTGGCATTAGTGATATTGCATTGGCATGGTTCAAATCTTACTTATCTGGCTGTCATCAATTTGTAGCAATGAATGATGAGGTATCATACTGTTCACAAGTACAGTATGGAGTACCACAAGGCTCAGTACTAAATCCGTTGCTTTTCACACTTTACATTTTACCATTAGGAGACTTCATAGCTTTCACTGTTATGCTGATGATACTCGGCTCTATATTTCTTTGTGGCCTGATGAAACATACCAATTCGCAAAACTAACAGAATGCATAGTCGATATAAAAAGAATGGATGACTAGTAATTTCCTACTATTAAATTCTGGGCCAAAAACCTCCACATGTAATCTAAAACAGAGTCTAACACTTGACAGCTGCTCTGTTTATTCTTTGTTATCAGTTAGGAACCTAGGAGTGCTTTTGATAGCAATCTTTCTTTTGAAAACCATGTTTCTAGCATTTGTAAAACCGCATTTTTCCATCTTAAAAATGTATATAAATTACGACCTATGCTCTCATGTCAAATGCAGAAATGTTAATTAATGCTTTCTTGACCTGAAGGTTAGATTATTTTAATGCTTTATTGGGTGGTTGCTCTGCGTGCTTAATAAACAAACTACAGCTAGTCTAAAATGCAGCAGCTAGAGTTCTTACTAGAACCAGAAGTATGACCATATTAGCCCGATTCTGTCAACTCTGCCATAGCTCCCTATTGAACACTGAGTACATTTTAAAAGGCTTATTAACTGCCTTTGTTTTTTATTTTGTACTGTTCTCTGAGGTCCTCTTATGATGTTATCAAGATTTTTATATCAGAAAACATGATAATAATTTAGAAGTAATAGGCTATTTTCTGTCCTGTTTTTAACCCCCCTCATCAAAACGCTCTGTTTGAAGATTTATGGCGGATTGTAGACTTGGAAGTAAACACCCACTGCTATAATTGGCTAATAGTTGTGTATGTTTGACAGCGTATATTCCTCATAGATTGGCGCTGCTGTGATTTGTCAAAAATGCATAACTCAATGCATATCAAATGATCTGTAATAAGAGACAAAGTAATAGTAACCAAGTAATGAAAACAGTTAACTCACACTTACTGTCGGATCCAATATAGTCGGCACAGCAGCATCTTTTAGGGTGTATTCACACCAGGAAAGTCCGCTAGGTCACTTGCTTTGGTCTGGACCAAATACAATGTTGATTTTTTTTTTTTTTTTTCACAGAAATTCTCAAGCAGGGAAAAGCAGGCTAGTAATAGAGATTTTTCATAGTGCAATTGTTATTTTATATTATATTTATGCAAATACAAAATATTTACTGATTTTCTGTTATTAGCTACAAACGCAATATGAAGACACTTATGAACACCAGATGAGACAATGTCATCTATACGATGTTGTAACAAGGATTTTGCAAAGACGAAGAAGTGCTGCAAGACTGTTCTGGCGGAGAGAGCATGCTCTTATGTGCGCCTACCATGCCATCATGACATGGCACTGGCAGAATAGGTATAAAGAAAACAAGAGTGAAACTTTAAAAAAACAGCGCGCATAGGAAAGCGATTGCAGGCTTTTGCAAGTGTTAGGTAACTGCGCGATCGTCCGTAAACTAGACCCTGCACGGGCCTCAAATTTAGGCCTGAGCCCGGCCCGTGTCCGACGGCTTATCAGAATTACCGGCCCGAGCCCGATCCGAGCCCGCCCCTTCTCCCAAAACAGCTTATACTACTGTTTCAGCTAATAAAAATAGTTCAGTTTTGTATGCAATCGCAAAGTGTTTATATTTAGTTTCGTTTTTTAATTAAGTTAATTTTGAAAAATGTTTGGAGCATTTTTTTTTTCGTTAAATAGAAGTTTTTGGGTTTTTTTGTTTTTGTTTTTTGTTTTGACCAAGCGGCCAGCGGCAGACAGTAAGCTGATCATATATGTTTGATCAATTTAGCCTTCTCAAATCATCACGACTTGCCTAAAATAAAATCTATAGATATACTAAAACTGTTCAACCATATAACAATGTTTAAACGTTAAACCTAGATAAATGTGGCTATAGTTTGTGTGGAGAGTGGAAGCTATGCGCGCTTTGCAGGACATAGAAGTGTCAGCATGATCACGCCGTCATTTTTGCTCGTAAGGTAAGAGTAATTCATCATTCGTAACTGTAAAATTCTACTTTTATTTTTGTTCACTCACAATATCAACAAAACGTTGTGCTTTTATTAAATAAAGAAAACAAACATGATGCGCTTTATGCCGTCTGGTCTTGAGTAGGAGCACTTCACAAAAATGAACCAAAACTCAGTGAATACATGCCTCACAGACATGATAAATATATCTACAGAAAGCTTTAAATTAGTATTTAACGAAATAAAACATATCGAAAACAGTAAATCTTTTATTATAATCATAATCCAGTGAAATTGGATAAATTTATCCAGTTAAATCAGCGGAAGTTAAAAGCAGATCGTAAGTGTATTTATTTCTTGTCTCATTAGTTTTTTTAGCGCAGTTGTCGTTGCTAGGAAACGCTTGTTTGTTTACTGTGTTGAGACGTGCTGCATTTGGTCTCGTACTCTATCGCATACATTGTCAGTGTCGTGCGCTTGCTTAGATCTTTGTTGTGATAAACAGTAAAGTGTGTTCAGCTGAATTCAATTTCCGTTTTGTCTGACGGGTATAAAAAAAGGTTAGTAAACAGCGGCAGCCCTCCGGTTAAGCCCTCCTCGTGTGACGATCGAAGAGTGTAAAGACCATCGACTCTACCGTGCGACTCCACGGGGCAGGGACACCGGCAAGGGATACAAGTATTGTTTTGATCACTCCTTTTTGGGACACCGGCAAGGGCTTCGGTTTCAGTTTGTATAACTAATTCTTACTATGTGTTTCCAGATCCCTACTATCACTACCACTTGCAAACCACGCATCACACAATGTAGGCAGCGCAATCCTAACAACCTGCACACTCTGCCTATATCTTTTTCTATTGGTCTCTGGAATTGCCAGTCTGTTGTAAACAAAGCCGATTTCATTACTTCTATTATAAGTCATTCAAAGTTAAATCTCATGGCCCTGACAGAGACCTGGATCAAACCAGAGGACACTGCTACACCTGCAGCCCTCTCCAATAATTTATCATTTTCCCACTCCCCCGTTTGACTGGAAGAGGTGGAGGTACTGGTCTGCTCATCTCTAATGATTGGAAATTTAATCCTTTACCATCTTTGGGTATCAACAGTTCCTTTGAATCTCATTCCATTACTGTTACCTACCCTCTTAAAATACATTTTGTAGTTGTCTATCGACCCCCAGGACCACTAGGTAACTTTTTGGTAGAATTAGATGTGCTGCTCTTAACCTTTCCTGAGGATGGTACTCCCCTAGTTATGCTTGGAGATTTCAATATCCACCTAGATAAACCTCTATCTGCTGACTTCCACACTCTGCTTGCCTCTTTTGATCTCAACCGAGTGTTAACTTCTGCTACTCACAAATCAGGCAACCAACTGGACCTTATTTACACACGACACTGCTCCACTGATCATGTACTGGTTACTCCACTGCACACCTCAGATCACTTCCTCCTCACTCTTAACCTCAACATGGTTCCTGACACATCATTTACCCCTCCACATGTCATCTTTCGACGTAGTCCTACGCTCACTCTCACCCTCCCGGCTATCTGCAATGGTTTCATCTTCGCTTCCTCCCCCTAAACTGTTAGCATCTTTTGATGCTAACAGTGCTACTGATACTTTCTGCTCCACTCTTACATCTTGTTTAGACACTGTCTGCCCCTTGTCTTCCAGGCCAGCCCGTACCATCCCTTCAGCCCCTTGGTTATCTGATGTTCTACGTGAACATCGTTCTAAGCTTAAAGCTGCTGAAAGGTTGTGGCGCAAATCCAAAAATACTACTGACCTTAATGTGTATCAGTCACTCCTCTCTTCCTTTTCTGCTAATGTCTCCACTGCTAAAAAGACATACTACCATAACAAAATTAACAATTCGTCTAACTCTCGCATGCTTTTTAAAACATTTTCCTTGCTCCTTTGTCCTCCTCCTCCCCCCCTGCTTCATCTCTAATAGCTGACGACTTTGCCATGTTTTTCATTAATAAAATTAAAAACATCAGTGCACAATTTTCCACACCACAATCCATCAAGCACATCTCACAAACAAACATACACTCATTCACATCCTTCTCTTCACTCTCTGAGGCAGAAGTCTCCAAACTCATCCTTTCTAATCATCCTACTACTTGTCCACTTGATCCTATTACATCTAATCTCCTTCAAGCAATTTCTCCTGCAGTTTGTACCTGCACTCACTCACATCATTAACCACATCCCTTCATACAGGTGTTTTCCCCTCATCATTTAGACAGGCTCGTATAACTCCACTCCTTAAAAAACCCATCCTCAACCCATCTCTTTTAGAGAACTACAGACCAGTTTCCCTTCTTCTTTTCATTGCACAAAACACTTGAACGAGCTGTATTCAACCAAGTCTCTGCCTTTCTCACACAGAACAACCTCCTTGACAGCAAACCAATCTGGCTTCAGAAGTGGGCATTCAACTGAGACTGCCTTGCTCTCAGTTGTTGAAGCCCTAAGACTGGCAAGAGTGGAATCCAAATCTTCAATACTTATCTTTCTTTATCTATCTGCTGCTTTTGACACGGTTAATCACCAGATCCTCCTGTCAACCCTACTGACAAAAGGGCATCTCAGGAACCGCACTCCAGTGGTTTGAGTCTTACCTATCAGATAGGTCCTTGAAAGTATCTTGGAGAGGTGAGGTAGTCCAAGTCGCAACATCTAACTACTGGGGTGCCTCAGGGCTCAGTTCTTGGACAACTTCTCTTCTCTGTCTACATGGCATCATTAGGTTCTGTCATTCAGAAACATGGCTTTTCATACCATTGCTATGCTGATGACACTCAACTCTACCTCTCATTCCATCCTGATGATCCATCGGTAGCTGCTCGCATCTCAGCTTGTCTAACAGATATTTCTTGCTGGATGAAGGAGCATCACCTTCAACTCAACCTTGCCAAGACAGAACTGCTTGTGGTTCCAGCAAACCCATCGTTTCATCACAATTTCACCATCAAGTTAGGCACATCAACCATAACTCCTTTAAAAACGGCCAGAAACCTTGGAGTTATGATTGATGATCAGCTAACTTTCTCAGACCACATTGCTAAAACTGTCCGGTCCTGCAGATTTGCTTTATTCAACATTAAGAAGATCAGGCCCTTTCTTTCCGAACATGCTGCACAACTCCTTGTTCAAGCTCTTGTTCTATCCAGGCTAGACTATTGCAACGCTCTCTTGACAGGTCTTCCAGCCAGTTCTATCAAGCCTTTACAATTAATCCAGAACGCGGCAGCAAGATTAATTTTTAATGAGCCGAAAAGAATACACGTCACACCTCTATTTATCAATTTGCACTGGCTACCAATAGCTGCTCGCATAAAAATTCAAGGCATTGATGTTTGCATACAAAACCACCACTGGCTCTGCACCCCCTTTACCTAAATTCATTACTTCAGACTTATGTGCCCTCTAGAAGCTTGCGTTCTGCAAGTGAACATCGCTTGATTGTGCCATCCCAAAGAAGCACAAAGTCACTTTTACGGACTTTTAAATTAAATGTTCCCTCCTGGTGGAATGACCTGCCCAACTCAATCCGAGCAGCTAAGTCCTTAGCCATCTTTAAGAGTCGGCTTAAAACACATCTCTTCCATCTTTATTTGACCCTCTAACTTTTTCACTCACTATTCTAATTCTATTTAAAAAAAAAAAAAATCTAACTACCTTTTTAAATCTTTTGTATTCTATCTATTTTCTTTTCATTTATTATACAATTATAAAAAAAGACCTCTAACACTAGCTTGCTCAATTCTTTTTCTATTCTATCTGTTTTCTTTTTATTTATTATATTATTTAAAAGCCCTTGCTACGTATACTGTGTTTAGGCTAACTGAGACTTGTTATAGCACTTATATATCATTGCTCTTTTGTTGTTTTTGATTGCTTCCATTGTCCTCATTTGTAAGTCGCTTTGGATAAAAGCGTCTGCTAAATGACTAAATGTAAATGTAATCCGTATAGATGCACTTCTTAAAGGCACATCCAATAAGGAGATGGTGAGCACTGCGCATGACCAATTGGCTCGTTGTTTGTTGTAATCAAAACTCTTTCAAAATATAGCTTTTCCCGAAGCATTGGGAACTTTTAATAACTCCCCATGATCCAACTTCTCCCTGATGCTCTGCATGGTCAACTGTCACGTGTATATGCGTTGCGTATTGCGTAGGTGATGTAGCCTATAATATTTATAATAGCCTATAATCATTATAACAGTATTTCATACAGTAACCTATGTGTGCTCTGCGCGTATATGGGCACAATAAAAGGAGAGAAGCTAAATGAGCCCGAGCCTGATCTTTAAAAAAAAATAAAAATTGCCTGAGCCCCACCCGAATGGACTCAGCGTTTTGGCCCCGTCTGGCTTGGAGACCTCTACTGTAAACCTGGAGCTACAGGAGCCTGTTAACTCAAAAGGCGCAGTGCTTTCTGCAATTGGGTCAGATCGAGGTCAGATCATATTCACACCTTAAACGAACCATACCAGAGTTCGTTTGGAACCGAACCGAGACCACCTCTTCAGCTGGGTCTCAGTTAGGTTGTTTGGTGTGCACCAGAGTGCGATTGCTGTATTCACACCTGCTCAAAAAGATCCGCACCAAAGGGGGAAACGAACCAGATTTTGTTTCAATCGAACCAAACAAGACAGGTGTGAATACACCCTTAGTTTCCACTGATCTGGATGAGCTCACAGAGACTGTAACTTCATATACACTATATTGCCAAAAGTATTGGGACACCCCTCCAAATCATTGAATTCAGGTGTTCCAATCACTTCCCCAGGTGTATAACATCAAGCAACTAAGCATGCAGACTGCTTCTACAAACATTTGTGAAAGAATGGGTCACTCTCAGGAGCTCAGTGAATTCAGCATTCAGAGTAATTTTGGATTTTTTTCATTTTCATGATTTTGTGTTTGTGGTTTGGGTTTGGGGATTGCTTGTACTTGTTCTAACATGACTGCGCACCAGTGCACAAAGGAAGATCCATAAAAACATGAATGAGTGAGTTTGTTGTGGAGGAGAGTGACTGGCCTGCACAGTCAATGAGTCCTGACCTCAACCCAATAGAACGCCTTAGACCCTTAGAACACCCAGGCCTTCTCGTCCAACATCAGTGCCTGCCCTCACAAATGTGCTTCTAGAGGAATGGTCAAAAATTCCCATAAACACACTCCTAAACCTTTTGGAAAGCCTTCCCAGAAGAGTTGAAGTGGTTATAGCTGCAAAGGGTGGGCCAGCTCCATATTAAACCCTACAGATTAAGATGGGATGTCATTAAAGTTCACGTGCATGTAAAGGCAGATGTCCAAAAGCTTTTGGCAATATAGTGTATCTGTTTTTGTGAGGATATGTGCATCCCCACCAGAATATTCTTATCATTCAATAATGACAGCCCGTGGTTTACTGCCAACCTCAACAGTTTCATCACACCATAGAGGGTGCTTACAGAAGTGGGGATAAAATCTTGTATAACCATCCACATAGTAGGATTAATCCGTGCTGTCTGTGGAGGTTTCTTTTGGTTTGAGCTGGTCTACTGCTTTTCTCCATCTATTTAGCATGTACTTTTGTGTAGTTTTACAGCACTTTTTGAAATGATTCCACTTTTTACATTTATGGCACTGCTGACCATAAGCTAGGCATTTTTTTTTTTATTTTTTTTTTTTTGCTAAATGCTTGCCTCCACAACTACTACAGTTTACTATGATCTGAGAGGCTGTACGATCAGTGGTGGACCTTTTTGACATTTTAGACTTTGTCTTGTGATACACACTGACTACATTAGCGCTGCTTTTAGTCACTGCAAGAGTCTTCATGGATTTGACACAGTTCCATTGCTTTGGCTAGTGTTAACTCACTGTCTCTCAGTAGAATTTTTCTCATGCCATCATTGGTCACACCACATACAAGTCTTTTATGAGTTCATCTGTTAGATCAAATCTGCACATCTTTGCCTTATTCCTTAAGTCATTCATGTTTGCTTCTATAGTTTCACCGGGTTTCGGGTTTCTCATAGGGTTGCCACCCATCCCTTAAAATACGGAATCCTGTAATTAAATGTAAAATGATGTGTCCCGTATTTTACGAAAGCCAACAAGCTGAATCAACAAATAAGTATTTTGCACTGTTTATAATGCTAATAGTAATTATAATGAAATCAATTTCATAAGAAGTTAGAGAAGCTCATCTTGGCGTCTTTGTTTCAGTGGCGATGGAGTCTCCAGAACGTGCACCGTTAAAGCCTTTCACGCAAGCGCAGCATGCGCTAAACCTGCGTGGTTTAAAATATTGAGGAACTCACATCCACCAGTTGAACACAAGACTCCAGATGTAGTACTGAATGGGAAAGTTATCAATGGGTCTGTCCAGTAGTTATTGATGGGTGTGTAGTTTGATGATGAGTGTTTGGTTACTGTGGAGTTTTTGAGTTGAAAGGGATAGTCACCCAAAAATGAAAATGTTGTCATCGTTTACACTCCCACAGGTTTTTCCATACCTGTAATAATTTCTTTCTTCTGTTGAATATAAAAGAAAATACTTGGAGAATGTGACTTAAATGATACTTGTATACTTAAAGAATGTGGGTAACAAAACAGTTTCTGGTCCTCAATGACTCTTATAGTATTTTTTCTCTACTATGGAAGTTACTGAGGACCAGCAGCTGTTTAGTTGCCTACTTTCTTCAAAGTATCTTCTTTTGTGTTCAGTAGAAGAAAACTTGCAGGTTTAGATCAACGTGGGTTAGGGGTGCACCGATCCAAATACCGATGCCTGGGCTTTGTGTATCTGTCGATACCCGGTACTGTTCTTATACTATTGTTGAATTAATAATAAACTGTACAGGTGCTGGTCATATAATTAGAATATCATCAAAAAGTTGATTTTTCACTAATTCCATTCAAAAAGTGAAACTTGTACATTATATTCATTCATTACACACAGACTGATATATTTCAAATGTTTAATTCTTTTAATTTTGATGATTATAACTGACAACTAAGGAAAATCCCAAATTCAGTATCTCAGAAAATTAGAATGTTTCTTAAGACCAACACAAAGAAAGGATTTTTAGAAATCTTGGCCAACTGAAAAGTATGAACATGAAAAGTATGAGCATGTACAGCACTCAATACTTAGTTGGGGCTCCTTTTGCCTGAATTACTGCAGCAATGCGACGTGGCATGGAGTCGATCAGTCTGTGGCACTGCTCAGGTGTTATGAGAGCCCAGGTTGCTCTGATAGTGGCCTTCAGCTCTTCTGCATTCTTGGGTCTGGCATATCTCATCTTCCTCTTCACAATACCCCATAGATTTTCTATGGGGTTAAGGTCAGGTGAGTTTGCTGGCCAATTAAGAACAAGGATACCATGGTCCTTAAACCAGGTACTGTTAGCTTTGGCACTGTGTGCAGGTGCCAAGTCCTGTTGGAAAATGAAATCTGCATCTCCATAAAGTTGGTCAGCAGCAGGAAGCATGAAGTGCTCTAAAAACTCCTGGTATATACGGCTGCGTTGACCTTGGACCTCAGAAAACACAGTGGACCAACACCAGCAGATGACATGGCACCCCAAAGCATCATTGACTGTGGAAAACTTTACACTGGACCTCAAGCAACGTGGATTGTGTGCCTCTCCTCTCTTCCTCCAGACTCTGGGACCCTGATTTCCAAAGGAAATGCAATATTTACTTTCATCAGAGAACCTAACTTTGGACAACCCAGCAGCAGTCCAGTCCTTTTTGAAGCGAGACGCTTCTGACGCTGTCTGTTGTTCAAGAGTGGCTTGACACAAGGAATACGACAGCTGAAACCCATGTCTTGCATACGTCTGTGCGTAGTGGTTCTTGAAGCACTGACTCCAGCTGCAGTCCACTCTTTGTGGATCTCCCCCACATTTTTGAATGGGTTTTGTTTCACAATCCTCTCCAGGGTGCGGTTATCCCTATTGCTTGTACAATTTTTTTCTACCACATCTTTTCCTTCCCTTCGCCTCTCTAGTAATGTGCTTGGACACAGAGCTCTGTGAACAGCCAGCCTCTTTTGCAATGACGTTTTGTGTCTTGCCCTCCTTGTGCAAGGTGTCAATGGTCGTCTTTTGGACAACTGTCAAGTCAGCAGTCTTCCCCATGATTGTGGAGCCTACAAAACTAGACTGAGAGACCATTTAAAGGCCGTTGCAGGTGTTTTGAGTTAAGTAGCTGATTAGAGTGTGGCACCAGGTGTCTTCAATATTGAAGCTTTTCACAATATTCTAATTTTCTCAGATACTGAATTTCCTTAGTTGTCAGTTATAATCATCAAAATTAAAAGAAATAAACATTTGAAATATATCAGTCTGTGTGTAATGAATGAATATAATATACAAGTTTCACTATTTAAATGGATTTTTTTTTACTTTTTGATATTCTAATTATATGACCAGCACCTGTATACCTTCCACCTTATACCTTCCTTGAAGAGACTAAAGGCACCAGACTTTACTAACTAAACATAACTAAGACAAAATAACAGATGTATGTAAAGTGTTGAATTCTTATTTATTTAAAAAACAATTGTGCATTCAAATCTAAAATAGAATGTAATCAAACTTCTTTAAATAAATAAAATATAGCAGTGGAAACAAAAAACGGTGTATTGGTCAAACATACAATAGTAATCTGACAGTTACAAAACATTGTAAACATGTAAAAAATATTTGAATTCTTATAAATTTGTTATATAAAAATTGTGCATTCAAATCTAAAATATAATGTAATCAATCTCTTAAATTAAAATAAAATGTAGCCACAAGAAACAAAACAGTGCATTGGTTGAACATACAATAGTAATCAAACAGTAACCAAACATTGTAAACAAAAATATAACGTGCAAAGTCCTGCAAACAGGAATTTAAAATGCAACATAGCAGCTGAACCTGAGTAATAAACAAATGCTGAATAAACAAATAAAAAGTTGGTCGAACAGCAACTTGATCACACATACAAGTAATAATAACCAAACATTGTAAACATATAGTGCAGTGTCACGCCACCATCACAAACATGACCTGTGAATGCTCACTTAATCAGCAATGGCAAATTCTTTCTCATGAAGACAAGCATTTCTACTCTCTCTGCTGTAAGCCTACTTCTCTTTTCATCCACAACGTTGGAAACTGTGCTGAGCACTCTCTCACTTTCTACACTACTGCAGGGGGCACAGAGGTATTTTGTGGCAGTGGCAGCAAGACAAGGTAATCTGTATTTGTTGACTCCCCAGTATGGGTTGTCTGAGGCAGCGCCGGTTTTCTCTACAAGATATCCATGCAGTTGGACTGAAGGGCTTGAGCTGCTTGCTGCACCGGGATCTTCACACTCCTCCACAATTTGGTCAAACTCTTGCATAAAGCTGCTCGGTGCTGCTGCTTCCACCCGAGGGAACTTTTCCTGTGGTTCTGCGGCCTGTGATGCTCCAGCTGCGCTCCACCTCAGGTCTTCCTCTAGTTCCCCTGTCAGTGCATCTTTTGCACCTTGAGCACTTGTAGAGTATCTGAAACAGAAATAAAACATAGGTTAGGCTAAATGAAACACTTGATGACACTAAAAAATCTGAGGCTGATTAAAGTAATATATATATATATTCTTGTTGCAGGCGTTTAGGTTGCACAAGTGGAGAATGTTTAAAATGCCCCACAATTTGTCTACCGATTGCAATGGCATCGCTCACACTCCGTTGTGACAGTAGTCCCTCATTGACTACAAGCTGCAAGCTGTGAGCAAAGCAGCCTAAGCTCCGCACCCCCATGTTGTCCATGGCCTTTTTCATGTTGCTTGCATTGTCCTGGAGTATGACATGCACTTTATTCAAAGGAATGTGCCACTGGTCAAGTATATCCTTAATTGCAGCTGAAATGGTATCGCTGGTATGTGAACAATGAAAGTTTTTAGCTTGAAGCATTGCACCGTGTAGTGTACAGCTCGTGTCCAACCAGTGGACTGTTAAACTTAAAAGCGACATTGGACTCATAGCAGTGCTCCATATATCTGTAGTAAAGCTCATAGCATTTATATCTTTAATCTCTTTCGAGACGTGTTTGCAAACTTTTTTGTACAGTTCTGGCAGTGTGGTCTCGAAAAAATACTTGCGTGATGGAAGAGAGTACCTCGGCTCTAAGTGTTCCAGTAGGCGACGGAAGCCCTCATTTCAATAACTGACATTGGTTGAGCATCTAAAACAATGAATTCTACAACTTTCTGTGTAATTGCCGATGCTTTCAAGCTTTCCATCGGAAACTTTTCGCGTCCTTGAAATGCATCCTGCAAAGTTAGTTGCTGGGCTATATTGTCCGCTCCTTTTGTTTTGCTGAGCTGCAGGAATTCAGCGTGCGAACTATTTGTCGTGGCAAGCGTGAAATATCTCCACACAGCCAACTCTCTGACTGAGTTCATGTTGCTTCTAGCATGCGACACATGTGAAGCTGACGAATGACGTAGGTTCTGCTGCGACGAAAAAAAAAAACCTGGAACGGCCCGTGGATCTGTTAATTTTTCAGATCCCCGATCCAGCTATTTTGTCAGTATCGCGGCCGATATCCGATCCTAATATCGGATCGGTGCACCTCTAACCTGGGTGAATTATGACAGAATTTTCATTTTTGGGTGAACCATACCTTTAAAGTGACAGACATATCTGTGCATTCTGAGCCGGCCAAATTGAGGAGAATAAATGCCTGTGTCCTGGCATCTTTGTCTGAGTGAGCAGCTGCTCTGTGTGTGTGTGGCCAAATTGAGGAGTAATAAATGCCTGCGTCTTGGCATCTTTGTCTGAGTGAGCAGCTATATATATATATAATATATATATATATATATATAATATAATATATATATAACTGTGTGTGTGTATATATATAATGTGTGTGTATTCTTGCTTAAATACTTGACAGTTCTCACCGATGTTGCCATGCAAAACTTTCTCGTATCAAGTCTTGTCAATGAAACTTGACTTATGTTTTCTGAAAAGCGTTTTCTGAATCCATAGTTTTCTGACAACAAGATGAAGGGTTTTGAATGGAATTGTTTTTTTGTGATATTAAGTTGGTTGTAATATGACGTTGTTTTGTGTGTTTGTTGTTTTGAAATGTGTTTATGCGGTTTAAGGTTAAAAAAGCACATTATTTTCCACATACTGTACATTATTGTTTCTTCTCTATGCCCTGCCTTCTGAAACGCATCTATTTTTACAAAGCTCACAACATGCGCCTTCTTTCTTGAACATTTGGGCGGTGTTATGCAAATGTTCCCACACAGTGATGTAGACGTGGGGGCGTTTAAACGAGCCGTTTTGGGGGGGGTGGACAAGTCTTAACTTTTATAAAGAATATCTCTTTAGGTTTGAGACTGTAGTTTTTGCAACTTTAGGGATCTTATCTATTCACAAACAGTTTGTAACACTCCAAAGAGAAAGGAAAATGTGAAGTCGCATCATATGACCCCTTTAACACTTTACTGAGGAACTGTATAGTTATCACATGTGATTGCAGACCGATCACTCTCGTATACATCCGGGGCTTATATCGATGTCCTGACTATGTATGCGTGTCAGGTATAAAACATTTAATCAATGTTCTATACACCAGTGATTCTTCATAACATGCTTTCAGAATCAGTGTGCAGCAATTTTAAGTTGTTATCTGTGGCTATTTTTATTCTCTCCAGTCCAACTCTGTGTATAGGTCTTAATGACGTTGCTCACAGCTTGCTCATGTCATTTGTAAAGCATTTTAGTGAGTTGTATGGTTCGGAATTTGTTAGCTACAATGTACATGAGCTAACGCATGTTTCTGAGGATGTCAAAAAACATGGAAGACTTGACTTAATATCTGGGTTTCCATTCGAAAACTTCTTGGGACAAATAAAGAAAATGGTAAGAACTCCACACCATCCCCTATGACGGGTTATCCGACGACTCTCAGAAATGGACAGTTCTGTGGCAAATGCTAACATCACAATCTTCTTGAAAAAACAACATGAAAATGGCCCAGTCCCACCAGGTTTAAATGAAGTTTGTCAGTTCTGTGAGATTGTTATAGGTATCACTAGAGCTTATCTCTCAAGTATGGGAGATAACTGTGAAAAATTGGAGGCTGCATTGGTTTAGTAATGAATATTCTTCAGTGTCACGAGAAAGTTTATGTGATCTACAGAGAATATAAATGCATGGAGCCTTTCTTTCACTATCCCATAAACTCCATTCAGATAGGGGTCTTTTTAATAGATAACCTCTCACCTAGCTTGAAATACATAGAGCTAAATGGAAATGTAACAAAGTATGTGAGGTTACCATATCAAGGCCGATTTGTTGCAGTGCCTTTACTGCACATGGAGTGATGTAACTGAGAATAATACAGCACTGCAGCATAAAGATCATTCTTTTCATTTTTTAAATCCATTATTCAAATTTAGAGATATACACAGTGGTGGAGTTTTTAACAACCAAAGAAGTGGAGTTGGTACCGAGTGTTTGTATACAGAATGGAAGATGCTGTTGGCCACATCTTAAGGTAATCTCATTACCCTCAGCAGTCAAGCAGCAGGTGACTCCAAGTCTGAGTGTCCTGCGAAATTAGAGAGCTGTTCACCACTGGTATGATGGATATCTCTTATTCATGTAGTCTTAAGAATGCTTATAGCAATTTAATATTTAATTTGTTTTTTGTTTTTAATTAACAGACAACTATGGGGAAGGAAAGAGGAAGGTTCGAGAGGTTGAGGTTCAATCTGACATTCAGTCAGATGCAGAGGAACCAGGCCGAAAAAAAATCAGACGTAAAAAGTAGGTGTAATGTTTTTGGTAACATTTGTTTTGTGTTGTTGTATAGTAAAGTTTAAAAAAAAATCTTTTAAAGGCCACGCACTCGACATTTGAGCTCTTTTTCGATGGACTCTGAGGAAGATGATGCTTTACAGCAGGATAGCACAGGTCTTCCTGCTGCTCCACCAGTCCAACAGTTTTATCGACCCACAAAGGAGGTAACCTTGAAGACTATATCCCTCGCAGAAATGCTGACCAGCAACCACGCCATCTGGCAACCTGAGGATTTCGCATATGAATGTGAGTATATACAGTACAGGTTTCTATATGAATGTATGTATGTATATATATATGTGTGTGTGTGTGTGTTTATATATACAGTCAAGTCAATATTTTTGGCTTGACTGTATGTATATATATATATATATATTAGTGTGTGTGTGTATATATATATATTTTTTTTATTAATTTATTTTTATTTCAGTTTTTGGTTTAGTTTCGTTCAGATCTCTGGTATATGCCAGAGATCTATTTAAAAAAAACGTGTAACTGTTTTTATTATTATTGTTTAACCTCACCAGCTCCACAAGAGCCTACAAGATCTTTGTTTCCAGAGAGTGATGTTTCTTGGAACAGAGTTCAGCAGCCACCTGAAATCAGTGCTAGTAAGTTGGTGTAGGCTAAAATTTTATGATATATTTATGAATGAATGGTTAACTTTTAACCTCTTGCTAAAGTAGAAAAGAATAAATACAACTAATAGTTACAATACTTTATTTTCCTAGGTCTAAACTCAGTACAGCCTCAACAGACTGAGTTGCACAAACACCAGAGGACTCCTCAGTCTCCTACTCCTGAACTTATTGTCTGTAAGTACAGTATGTTATTAGTGATGTGTAGTTCATGAACAATTCATTCAATTTGAACAAGTCTTTAATATGACTCGGGAACACTGAGTTGTCTCAACAAGGGATTTGTTCATTTTGTGTTGATCACACATGCACCATCCTGGTGTTTTATTTTTTAATTATTTTTACAGGAAACAGAAATTATAAGAAATTATCTTGAGTCTTTAGGTCTGAGTTGTTCATCTTCTGACAGCAGTATTGGATACAGAAGTTAGTAAAAGGGGTCATATGATGCAATTTTTAATTTTTCCTTTCTCTTTGGAGTGTTACAAGCTCTTGGTGAATAAAGAAGATCTGTAAAGTTGCAAAGACTGAAGTCTCAAATCCAAAGAGATATTCTTTATAAAAGTTAAGACTTGTCCACACCCCACTAAAACGGCTGTAGTATTGTTGCTGCTGTCATGTCGTGGAGACGCTGTGTGTTTTGTTGTGAAAGCGAAGCTACTTCCAAAACAGGACACAACTAGAAATCAGTGGTTAAGTTGTATTTCAACACTGTTCCAGAACAGTTCAACACAAATATATAGATGTGTGGGGATGTGATGTGACAAAAGATCGAGCTAATGACTTTCTGTTTCTCATAATCTGGCCTTGTGTTGGGGAATTTGGCTATTACATTTTTTTTTTATTTTTTTATTTATTTATTTATTTTTTTTCATTTTAACTGTATTCTGAAGAGAATTAAATGAACAAAATGACTTGGAAAAAAGATGTTCATTTTGATCAACGAGATTAAAAGCATATTGCTTTGGCTCATTTGTGTACATTATATTCATATAATATATCATGAAATACAAGGAACTATTTACAAGCAAAATTAATTTCTAAAAATACAAATAGTACACTAGATTTGTAAATGTTTGCATAAAACTGTAAACTGTTAAATAATTCTGTAAAAAAAAAAATTAACTGTATCAAAATGATTGTGCCAATAGTAGCAAAATCTATATATTGAATAATATGTGCTAAATAGTTCTTAGTCATTTCTTCCTGTGACAGGCCCAGACAGAAGGTACAAGAGTTTACATTGAATTAAATGACAGATACATTTTATGTATCCCCATGCTGTTGCCCTTATATTTTTTTTTTAACCATTGTTCATGTTATATTATCTTAAAATTACCATTCCAGCACTAATCCGTGAGATGCTGACAAAGCAAGAAATGATTCTTGATCAGCAACAGTCCATTCTGCGCATCCTCAATGCGAAGCAACCCCAGGACACCGATTATGTGATTGAACACGGACTTCTGCCGGTCAAAGACCTCCTGGCCCTTAATACGCTGGAGCAGAAGTTACGAGCTGTTGATTTCAAAGAAAAACTGGTCAGTTGAGATGGAAAAAAAAATAAAAATCTTGTGAAAAATGTTACATTAGTTCATACTGTGTACTTGCTGCAGTTAGTACATATCACCTGAAGAAGTTAAAATCCACTCAAACACTCTAATTTTCATCATGTTGTTCCAAGCCTGCATGACTCTTATTCATCTTCAGAACACAAATTAAGATACAGTGTTTAGTAGCTGCATATATGTGGTGTTTTAAGGATTGTGCACATGGTACCTGTGCACCTGCACTATTATCAGCTCATTATAATTTTTGGCTTAGCTATTTCTTTAAATGTCGTAATATTAAATGATTTCTGTTGCTTCAGAACAATGCTGATATGTTTCAAACTGCATACTATGTTTCAAACGTTGTTCTTTTTGGAGGTTGTTATTCACCTTCTTTGTATGGACACAAACTGCTGAAAACATTCTTCAATTATCTTCATTTGTGTTCTGAAGATAAAAAAAAATCAAACTTCATGAGGGTGGGTAAATGATGACAGAAATGTAATTTTTGGGGTGTACTCTTATCTGAGTTGTTATCAGTTGATATATCACATGGAGATAACTGACAAGACATGTTTCTCTTAGATCAATCATCTAGGCCTGGTTGGAGGGTTCGATACAAAGGACACTGTGTGGAGAACAATGCACCGAACTATTTCAAATGATTTGGCCAAAAGCATCAACTGGAGAGGGGTGAATGGAAAAATATCCCTGGCGGCACTGCAAATAAAGGATGTTGTTATTGGTAAGGATATCATATAAATTTCAAATTTCATTTACAAATGTTAGAAAATATCTTGAAGAATCTGTTGTATGCATAGAGAATATCAGAAAGCCTTGATGTTTATGTAAGGCAGGGGTGTTCAGACTCGGTCCTGGAGGGCCAGTGTCCTGCAGAGTTTAGTTCCAACTCGCCTCAACACACTTATATATATACATACATACACACACACTGTATTAGGGCTACACGATCAATCGCATGCGATTGTCATGCGTGTCTCGTCAGTAAATCTGTGTGTGTTTGACTGACACCTTATTTTTGTGAAAAGGGTGTTGGAGAACTTCATAATTGACAGCGGTGGTATCACTATTGTGGTAATGTGAGGTTAAAGTGACTACTCTCAATAAAAGGTTAGACACTGGAAGAGGTCAGTCAATCAGGCTGCTACACGATGATTAAATCATCATCAATAAGTAACCCACATCACAATGAGATTTTTTGGGCTTTTTGTTTTTGCTATAGCTAACGTGTCTTACATGTTACAGCAGCCAAAAAATAAAACTAATACTAAGAAATCAAAGGCCAGTAGCCCAACCAAAGTAAACACTGTTCACCATAATGGTAACCAATCTCAACATCTAAATCTCAGTTATTTCTCATCAAGAGCTTCTGTAGATGTCTGACAGAAATTAAATCAATCTGGGGGTGTGTTTCCTAGAGCCAACTGTGGTCACAAGTTCTGTTGTTGCCAGTGGAGTTCAGTGGACCATAGTGTGATGATGCTTTTGGGAAACGCACCCCTGGTTAGTATTGTGTGAAACTGGTAATTCTGTTTGTGGAGTTGTTTTCTGAGTCCTCTGCTGAGATCTTGAGAGATGTTCTTTCACTAATGCTTAGTAATTAATTAATCACTTGATTATCTCATTAATGGCAACGCTGCTTCGGTGTTACTTTTACTCTCTGCAGTGTGGCTTTTCTGTGGGGTTAAAAGGGTTAAAGTAGTAAGAAAAAAGACACATCAGCAAAATGTATTGTAACAGTTATAAACTGTAAATTAAGTTTACAGCAAGCAAGCTGTAGAAATATAATATAGTATATATATAGTAATATATTGGCAAAGCTGCTGCTTTATGGAATTACATTTGGTTCAACAAAAATGAACGTAACTTTATGGAACTGAACGTAACTTTTTCAGAAACTATCAAAAATATGCCATTACATAAGAAGAAAAACAATGAAAATGAAAAAAAAATGAACTCAGTCGCACAAATTTAACAGGCTCTTCAAATATGCTTCATTCTTTGTTAATGTTTTTCAAAGATTCGTTTTCGCTAATCGTGGATTCTGAATGCATTGCCACAGATTTCACTTACGCTTCGCAGTTTTTCGCTTGGTGTTTTGACACAAACTTCTCGAGGGGGCGGGCTTAACAGTGATCTACTCTGATTGGATAGTGAGCTTTTGATGGGCAGGTGCTCTCTGACCGGGAAGCACAGACATCACTCAGTGGCGCGCATATTTGAAATGCTCTGCATTAATAAGTAGTGAGAAAAAAAAGCAATAATATTTGACCTTCGATCGTCTCAGTCTGTAAAGATGAGCTCTTGTCCTTCAAGGCAGCTTGAAGTAAGCTTGTGTTACTTAATGACAATAATAACCCGCAACAAACTGCTGCACACTGTAACAATAAAATAAAACTTGTGTCGATGTTATTGGTTACTTCAGTAACACAAGCTTACTTCAAGCTGCCTTGAAGGACAAGAGCTCATCTTTACAGACTGAGACGATCGAAGGTCAAATATTATTTACATATTTAGTAATACAAGGCACGACGTATTGCATACAAATCACCACGAGAGCTTTCTTTTTCTTTTTTTATTAATGCAGAACAAAAACATAAAAAAGTATAAACATACATCACATAATATCAACCACAAAAAAAACCCCAGAATAAAACAGAACTAAAGAAAAAGAGGGCCAAAATCTAAACAAAATGACACAAGGAGATCAAAGGCAGAGCAAATTCTAACAGTCCTTTCTTATTAGTAGATACTGAGATTACATTCAAATAGTTTTCCATTTATTTTAGGATGACAGAGAAGACAGGTTTACAGTTGGAGAATTTGCATTTGTGAATGTGAAATTTGTTTAGGAAAAATTTTAAAAGTTTTACTTTTATTTTAGTTTGTGGGGTAAGAGTGGTTTTAAGCAAATATAATGTTTTACATATGTACTGAGAAGCCTGGCAAAATCTTACTTGACAAACACACCAACATCATCCCAAAGTTTCTGAGTGTAGTGACATGACCAAAATAAGTGTACAGTTTCTTCAGAACTCGAACAAATAAATGTAAATAAATTTATGCATTTAGCAGACGCTTTTATCCAAAGCGACTTACAGTGCATTTAGGCTATACATTTTTACCTATCATGTGTCCCCGGGGAATCGAACCCCCAACCTTGCGCTTGGTAACGCAATGCTCTACCACTTGAGCTACAGGAGCGCTTGAATAAAAAGAGCTTGTAAAATCGATGTCAGATTTAAATCTTTGTATAAACTAATTTACATGGTAGAACCTGTGTATGAGCTTAAAATAAATTTCTTTCACTTTGTCTGTGAAAAAGAATTTTTGCGGTAGAGACCAGATTTAATCACCGCGAGAGTTTTCCAATATGCGCGCCACTTCCCGGTCAGAGAGCACCTGTCCATCAAAAGCTCACTATCCAATCAGAGTAGATCACTGTTAAGCCCGCCCCCACGAGAAATTTGTGTCAAAACACCAAACGAAAAACTGCGAAGCGTAAGTGAAATCTGTGGCGATGCATTCAGAATCCACGATTAGCGAAAACAAATCTTTGAAAAACATTAACAAAGAATGAAGCATATTTGAAGAGCCTGTTAAATTTGTTCGACTGAGTTTATTTTTTTTCATTTTCATTGTGTTTTTCTTCTTTTGTAATGGCATATTTTTGATAGTTTCTGAAAAAGTTACGTTCAGTTTTATAAAATTACGTTAATTTTTTATGAAGCAAATGTAATTCCATACTGCTTCCAGTAGCTTACTGTAAAATTACTGTGAAATCACATTGCACTTAATAGAAAACAAATATGTGAACTCAAATTTAGAGAGAAAATCCTGAAATCAAATGTTATTTTGTGTGTTTTTGCACATAGTGATATGGAGGGATAACTTTTAGTGTTTAATGTTCTGTTCTGTTGGGATTTAACCTGTTAACTGTCATGCCCGTTTTTGAGTGTAGGCCTGCAAAGGTGATGTCGAAATTCAAATGAATATTATTCTGGAATGCTGTTGAATATAATCCTCATTCTGGTCTTGTTTTAAAGAAGATACTTTGAAGTTTATTGCACAGGTGTCTACAGTAAAATTAAATAACAAAAAAGTTATAGCTGTTTAAGTTTATTGTAATAAAAAAGTACAGCAATAAAAATTTTATAATTTATTAAATATATGAATACAAATTTGATTCACCCTAAAAAATATATGAAATAAAAGCCATAGGTCTAAAGAAATTGTGTTCCAAATTTGAGACTGATATCTTGTATCAGTCTGATATCTAAAATTGTATTTTCACGAGCTGCTATACCAAAAAATGACCAACATTCATGCCCAATTGATGATTCCTCAAGGACACTTGATTACCACTTGACCTCACACCACAACACAGACTGATATCTTCTTTTTTTTTATTCAAATTATTGTGTTCAAGATGTAAAATATTCTAAAACAGTATAAACTGCATTTATTGTTTGTTTGTATTTTCAATGAACATATACAATAAATACACAAAGATATACAAATATACTGTTAAAACAACAACTATTACTACTATAAATAACTATTCATACAACTGTACATCACTGTATATAATTATTTACAACTTTTCAGTAATAAGCTTTGGTCTGAGGTGTGCAGAGTGATTGCAAGAGTGAAAAGTCTTATTACTTTTCAGTAATAAGGACTACAAGGTATTTTTATCATGCCAGTTGTTGAAACAATCTCGATGTGGCAAGAAGCAGAGGGCCACATTACATGCAGAGCAGATGACTGGGGTTTTCTTGTGGCATGATTTGCATTTCCTTCTTGAAGCACGCTTGGACTGTGCAATGTGCTTTGGTCTGTGGTGCGCAGAGTGATGGGAAGCAGGAGCAGCAGATGAAGCAGCAGATGGCATCCAGTCAGCAAGCTCACAAACTAGAGCTTCTTGAAATTCTCTTTGGTTTTTTGCCCTCTTGTTCTGCAGTGCAGCCAGCTGCTGGTGGATAATGAATGAATTTACCACTGCAATGTCCAAGAAGTGGAAGAAAAAAGTGTGGTACCATTTTCTCTTTTTTCGCAGCACTGTGTAATACTCAATGAGGGCATCGGATACATCAACTCCTCCCATGTTCCTGTGTGTAAAGCAAACATAACAATAATCAATACATAAAATAGCTATCAACATTTTTGCATTTCCAGAAAAATGTTTGACTCACTTATCAATGATGATGTTCTGGTGTGGATGAAAGTAGCTCTTGCATCCGTCACGAAGCTGGTCTTATAATGGCTTTAGTTTGCAGAGGCGATCATAGGCAGGTGTACCTTTTTTCTTCAAGTTTTCAGCATCCACTTTTGCATCACTCAGGTGAAGTGCTGAAGAGATGGCACTGACTTTTCTGCATGACATGACTGATGCTGGGAAGCTGATACTATAAACCCTGGAGCCATTCCAATAGTCTGTCACTGCCTGTAGCTTTACCAGACCCATGTAGATGACAACTGCAATGAAGGAGAACAAGTCCTTCTGACATATCTCTTGCCTCGGTCTCCTAGCGGTATCCAGGTGTTCAGTGTGGGCATTGGAATTTTGTATTATGGTCTGGCAAACAGACGATGAAAAGAACAGTTAAAATGGCTCCAGAGGACTGTAGGATTCTGTTGAAATAATCTGAGGCCCAGGGCTTCGAGCAGGTCTAAACAGTGGTTCACGTGGTGAAATATCTGGCTCATCTGGTGTATGCCATCTATCTTCAGTGCCAGATGAAACAGACTGGATCTGTCTTCCTCGCCCTCTGTCTGTCCCTCTCTTGGTGCTCTTCCACTTCCTCTCTCACTTCTTCCTCTTCCTGGAAAGAAGGCAAATGGGTCCACCGGTGGGCCACTGACAGTAAACGGGTTAAAGGGTTTCTGTTTGTCTGAGTTTTTTGTTTTATCATTGTGCTGAAGTCTGTGTTTAGGTCAAGGATGAGCAGAGAGACACTGATGTTCTGCTGCATGTTGCTTTATTTAAAGACAGTAACTGTGCAGTTAATTCTAAAAGATTCAAGTTAAAACTATGTTTCTAGTTTCAATGGTTTTGCTTAAGTACATTTTAAGAGTATTATTTTTTTATTGGACTCACATGGAAAAAGTTTTATTAATATTAGTTTATAAACATAAGTGGCAGTTGGCCAATTTAAGGCTGTTGGTTTCTGCAAATGAATTGAAGAAATAAAATGTTAGTTAGTTAAAGTTAAATTTTTTATTGCATTACAGTAACATTCTGTATATTACTGGTAATTTACATGACAATTTTTACTACACTGTAATTCTAAATTCTAAAAAAAAAAAAAAAAAAAAAAAAACTAAATAAACAGTGCTTTGTAGGTGAAGCCATTGTTAGTTAATTACTGCAAATTTACACAGAAATGTTTTACAGTGCAGTGAATTTACTGTGCTCTGTGTTTGTATGTGGTCACACTCAAAAGCTGTCTGTAATTGACCCTTTTTATGGCTATTTTCTATTCCATAAATTAGTTAGAATTCAATAGTCACAATAGTCCACTCGACATGAGTGAATTCAGACACTGAGTTGAAGTCAATTGCAAATAAAAGACATTAAATCTCTCAAGATCTCAGCAGAGGATGATTAAACATCTCTACAAACAGCACTACCAGCTGCACTTATAACCAAAATTGTACAATGCTTACACATATAATGTGAAAGAGGTGTTAGCTGTTGTTCCATTAAAAATAATTGTTTCATTTAAATTATATTTTACAGTAACATACTGTGGATTACAGTAAAGAATTTTATATTTGCTGTTATAATAATGTGTACTCACATGAGTTTCTTTCACTCATTTGAGTTGTTTTTGCTACAAAAGTATTTGAGTTAAACCAAGGCAAAATTTGTTTGCAGTATGTAGAAACTGATTGCCTTGAAACTAATTTGTGTTTGACCAACATGCATTTTCAACGTGCACCCCTACAATAATACCAACACAGTTTTCTTCATAAACGAAACTTAAATACCTTGTGTAGCAGAAACATAACTTGTGTCAATATAGCTTACATGAAGACATTAATACAAAATAGTTTGTGTAGGATAAAATTTATTTGTGTATGTATAGTTTAAATTAATAAGTTTTTATGTAGTAGTATTTGAGAATTAGTCAGTCTGGTTAGTAACGCGTGAAGCTGATAACGCTGTTTTTGGAGTTGTTTAATTTGCAGAGATTTAATGTCTCAGTAAAACCTTTTCGTCTAAGGTGCTGAAGTCAGCTGTACGTGTTGTTTCTCTTTTTTTCAATTCTTGTTGTTTCTCTAGTTAATGTCTTTAAATTTATACTTGTGTTTATTAGATGCTGTCCGAAAGAATGTCTTCTCATCGACGGCAACAAACAGTGAAATTGAAAACGTGATGAAAAGGTGGCTGCACCTGGCCTCAGACCGGGATGGAGGAAGGAAGAGGCGCCAGAAGGAGTAATCTACATCTGCTAAGTTGATTTGAGCTGTTAGGTTATGTTGTAATGATCAGCCAAGTAGGTTGGGTCAAAAGATTTAAAATGGGGTCATATTTTACTGTGTGAGATTTGTAAGTGTTAAGAGAATGAAATAAAAGAGATATGTTTCAAAAAGGTGTAATTACAATATTCACATGAGACTTTAAAACAACACAATAAAGGCTGTTAAAAGCATACAGTCCATTGCACTATACCCTAAAGAAGTGTCCACCAGTGTATATACAGTCCAAGAGAAGTGATAATCCAGGTGCTTGCAAAGGTGAGACTGGAGAATACTGTGAGGTACTAATATCTACCTGTTAGGGGTAAAAAGGGTACAATTTTCTATACACCACAGACAACCCTGTTTTTTGTATCGCCATTACATAAAAATATCGAAATCCTTAGTCAGGGGCCGTGGAAAATAAAGGTTGTCTCTTGAACTGCACCTTCACTTCCATTTTCCCCAATATCCGTCTCTCCCTTTTTTCTTGTACCTGTCACTTCTTCACCAGCAGGTGTACTGTTATGAACAGAGCTATGTTGAACAACATTGCAATTTGTTAACACAGATTGATATTTTTCTTGAAATGACTAAATGCCCTAGATTTAACAAACCTATATTTCATACAAATTTATTGAAACATATTTTCTAAAGTGCCTAAATGTCAAAATTAGTACAATATCTTTATTGAAAAGTCCTAACACTGAACACACTATTGCATTATTAGGTTGTGTTATATTTTTGTGTTGCTGTCTGCTCTAGCTCCCTCCCATCTAATAAATCCACGTGAATATCTGTCTGCTATATTTTTTAATGTAACTTTACAATCGTTAATGAGGTCCTTTAGCACAGTATTCTGACTGATGATAATAATGGGGTGACACTGACAGCCTAACAGATACTAGCAGTTTAATACTCAACTAGGTTGGTTAGTAAAGACAAAACTACAGTAGTACAGTATTTACAGATGAAACTGACCTGCACTTAAAGCCCTGAATAGGTCAGTAATTTCTCCACATTTCACTGCTTTTTCTGGCCGCTTCCTCACCTTAGAGTCCCATGCATCAGTTACTCTGACGAACCGATGTCAAAATATTTATGTGTAAATTCAGAGTAAATTAATTGTAAGAAGTATACAGTATTAGTCAGCTGTATATTTAGCAGCTTACAGTTAGAGATAAAACTTAAATGATGTATTTATTAAATTAAATCTAAAAAAAAAAATTCAAACTATTGAATGCATTGTTTAATTGTTAAAATTTAATATTTAACTTATTTAATTTGTATTTAACTAAGTAGCCTAATTCACAATTATAGGTTTTCTGGGCTTATGTATTTGTTTTTTCTTAAATGATAAGTGACTTTGTGGCTTCCTGCACTTTCTATGCTTTATATTTCAGTGCGGTAAAGTACTAAATTTGTTATAATAGTCATTTTATAATAAATCCAAAAGACATGAAAAAACTAGGGAGTTGAAATGCAGCTGGCAGCCAATGATTGATCCTCTGCTTCTATCTCCTGGATATAATGGTAATTTCATGTCATTTTCATCTTAAAAAGTCTTTATTTTTAATTCATTTTTGGCACATTTATTCATGTCGTCTTTATGGATGAAAAGTGAAACTTTATAGTGAATTTTACTGCCCAGCAGTAGAGCTGAGAAATAATAAAGGCTTTAAAATGTTGTAAGATTTTAAAAATGTGTTCATGTCTATAAAGGTAAGATATTGATTCTCAAGAAAACCATTATGATGTCATTTAAGAGATAAGCCCAACCGTTAGCCTAAATAGTTACGGTAGTGTTTATTTGTCAGCATTTAAATGTACAGTTACGTGTCTGTACTCTCCTGGGATTATCAGGCTCTGCATGTATGTTATTAAATAAGATAAAACTGTATGTTTATGACGCTATTATTATTTACGGTGTTGCAATTATTTTATTTATCAGTTTCTGATAATAATGAGGCAGGAGAGGTTTCTGTGAAAGTTTCTATCTATATTTAGCACACAAAATGAGCTTCACCGGAAGTTTACGAGCTGCTCATCTTTATGAGGAAGTTCTGGAGAACACTCGGTGTATATGGTCAGTTCTCCTGGTGCTCCCGATGGCCAGTCCGGGCCTGTTCTCCAGTTTTAAAACAATGTTTTAAGAGAAAGTACTTCAGCACAAAGCTGTTCACAATCACACTGGTGTGAAATCATTAAAATTAGCAGGTGTTTTAAAAGTAGCAGCATTTTCAAAATGAGTCCTCATACTTAAACACTTTCTTGACACAGCTTTTAAAATCTTATACGTTCCCCATACAGGCCACAATATCAGCAAAGTAGGTTGGGTAACAAGATTTAAAATGGGGCCCGAGTTTTCCTGGTTTTATTGTGTTGTTTTAAAGTCTCATGTGAATATTGTAAATACACTAGTCTTATTGAAACCTGTCTCTCTTTTTTGTCATTTTATTTCAACACCTACAAATCTCACACAGAAAATTCTGACCCCATTTTAAATCTTGTAACCAATCGTTGCAATGTTGTGATGCATTCTTTAAAAGTTAATTTCCAGTGCAACTGTAATGCAGTTGTAATATTTCCTATTGATAGTTCAACTTAAAATAAAAAAAAAATAAAGTCTTTGTTTTAAAAAATATGTGAAAAAATAAAAATCGTTCATTTAAACTGCTTTATAATTAAATTGTTAGTCTTTTTTATTAAAAATATGTGAAAAAATAAAAATTGTTCATTTAAACTGCTTCATTGTCTTTATTTGAGTATGATAGCATGTATATGCCATCAGCTGTGGCACGATGCCACACAAACCAGTTTCTCAATTTACTCAAAGTGGGCCACATCTGTGCCACAGCCATTGATTTAATAATATTCTCAGGGCCAAATCTGGGCCACACTCATCTTTCTAAGAGCATGGTATATGGGTCAGATCTCAAAGAATAATGTGACAAATTTTGCTATCTGGGTTGAGGTAAGCAGTTTTATGTTTTAGCACCATGTCGCATTGATTTCATGTTGCATTTTTATTGGCCTGTCAGTAGACGTAGCAGCAAACACACTGTGTGATGATCATGCTGAATTTCTGACACTCTCAGAAAATTACTGTAGGCTGTCTTTGGTCACAAGATCGGGACAACAGCCGTCTTTGAACCTCTCTCACTGTACGACATAGGACCACCAATTAGGAGGCACGGCCACAAAAATCGGCACGATTGCTTCATGATACCTGGGCCAGTTGAAATTCATTTAGTTTAGCCAGGTTACAGTAAAGCCTGAGACACACTGCACGATTATTTCAGTCTTAATGACTCTGCTCCACCACACTACTTTTATTAGCATTAAAGCCCTTCTGATTGGGTTTTGTGATATTCCTAAGTAAACAGAGCACATGTTTAATTCTGTCACATGGTTTTGGGTTATGTTTCATGTTTACATTTTCATGTCTTTTATTTTGTATTTCTCATTGTGATGCTTCCTATTTGTCATGTGCTTCCCTTGCTCCTCTTGTTATTCTGCCTTATGCGCCCCTTGTGATTGGGTCATATCCTGATTGGTTGTTCTAGTCATGTGTTCTGTGTTCTCATTGGTTCTTTGTCTGATTGTTCACAGGTGTACCTTGTTTGTCATTAGTCTGTTAGTTAAAATTGCCCTCATGTTCGCACTGTTTCTTGCTGTAGTATTGTTGTTTTCGAAGCATTGTGTTGGTTGAAACAATGGTTTGGGAAGATTATTATATTTTTAGATTTGATTGAAGATTCAATTGTTTGTGAGAACTTCTGGTGAAAACATTGTAAAAGCATCAAGAACTCAGACCAAACTTATAAAACAAATGGAAATGTTTTTTTTTATAAATATAATTTTATAAAAGAAATAATAAACACTTAAATACTATTAAACAACGGTGTTTGTGTTATGTGTTTTAAGTATAATCAAACCCTTAACACAATGAACTAAATTATTTAATGAATTAATTGATTTATGTAATTATTTTATTAACTAAGTGTTTTCATTAGAGCTGTCTATAAAAACCAGCAGGCAAGAGTAATGTTATCAGTCAGGAGGAGGTGGATTTAATTCTATCGTAAGCTCATTTTGTTATTTTTAAGGTATGAAGTGATTTGTAAGTTGAAAGTACTGAATGTTTTTACACATTTTTTTTAAACTACATAACCTTTTGTTTAACCCACAACATCTGGCCCTGAATTCTTTATTATTATTTTTATAGTAAAATTTAGTAGGATTTCATGTCACATGATTAACTGGGCAACCGGAAGTGGTTCATGGGTTCACTCTGAGATCAACACCCCCTAGTGGTAAACCCTCAGAGTTTCTAAATGTTGTGAAACAGTGTAACGTAACGAAGCTTCATTTGCTAAAATCTCGTGACCTGTCTGGTTTGATACGCACCCCGAAACACTGATTCGAAACAAACGATTCACAAATTTTTCAAAGCTTTGTGAAGCAGTGTTTCGAACGCACCCATCACTATCCCACTGTCTCTTGTTTAGTTTTGTTCCCCGAGTTCTGATTCTGTATATGTTTAGTTCATGTCCATAATTATCAAGCCAAATCTTTGTTTAATTTCTATTTAATTCATGTTACTCTTAATAAAACTACACGTGGGTTCACATTGTAACTTGCCTCTAGGCTATATTTGCTACAGAAAGCTAGACCGTAAAAAATTAACCCAGCAGTTCAGCTCTAAAAGCTCTCTCAGGGAGAAAGATCCCTGAAGAGTTATGAGGAGTTTTGCAGAGTTTGCTGTCAGGTGGACTTTAATGATGTTGCCCTCAAGTGCATTTCTCGCAGTGGAATTACCGATATTGTTATTATCTCATGCCTAAAAGCACTGCCATGGACCCTGGCCCATTTAATGGACTTTGTCCTCTTAATAAGCGGTTTCTCTTTTCCTGCGTTAAATGCAGACCAGGAACTCAGCAATCCTGCAGTAGCCACCATGCCAGATCATGTTCACATCATGCCTGCCATGCCAGAGACTTCAGCCAACATGGCCACCACACCAGAGCTTCGTCACGTAATTGCAGCTATGCCAGAGACTCGCTGAGAATTTTTTTGGGGGGTATCATGCTCCCAGCCATGGAGGCCGGTCCCAAGCCAACTGTGGCCAGCGTGCCAGCGGCCCTTCCTGTCTCGGGAGCCCCGGATATCCTACCACCTTCTGCTGCACTCTCGGTTATTGAGGTTGCCATCTGGTGTGTTTGGGCTGCACAGACTTCTCCAGCAGGGATGTCCACAGCATCTTCTACCATCATGGCTAGTGAGGTCATTGCTAGTCCCCTCTTCACTGCTAGGGGCAGTGTACTTGCGCTGTTCTTACTCCACCATGGTCTTGTCCAGTTTTACATGGCCCAGTTTCTCTCAGACCTATTAGTCAACATCAATAAAACACTGATGCTCAGAAATTTTAATATTGACATAGATAATACAAATTATGTGTTAGGAGTTCTATTTACATTTAGTCATTTAGCAGAGGCTTTTATCCAAAGCAACTTACAAATGAGGACAATAGAAGCAATCAAGCTGACAAAAGAGCAACAATACAGGTGCATCTCAATAAATTAGAATGTCGTTGAAAAGTTAATTTATTTCAGTAATTCAACTCAAATTGTGAAACTTGTGTATAAAATAAATTCAATGCACACAGACTGGAGTAGTTTAAGTCTTTGGTTATTTTAATTGTGATGATTTTAGCTCATATTTAACAAAAACCCACCAATTCACTATCTCAACAAATTAGTTTTCCTCTCCCGCATGTGCAACCTCAATCAGCGTTTGATGCGCTGGTCACTTTGTCTGCAGGAATATAACTTGAACATCAAGCACAAGAAAGGTTCGGAGAACGTGGTGGCGGATGCACTCTCTAGAGCAGCGGTGTCAAACTCAATTCCTGGAGGGCCAGAGCCCTGCATAGTTTAGATTCAACCCTAATTAAACACACCTGATCCAACTAATCAAGTCTTTCAGGCTTATTTGAAAGCTACATGGTATGTGTTTTGAAGCAGGGTTGGAACAAAACTTTTGCAGGGCTCTGGCCCTCCGGGAATTGAGTTTGACACCCCTGCTCTAGAGCCTGTCATGCTGATGGTGACTGAGATGACTGTATGCTACTGTACACAGGAAAGAAACAGTGTTTACAATCCTTGGGTTGTAAATTTGGTGGTGGGGGTGTTACATCCCCAGGCGTATTTTTATTTTGTTGTATTTGGTGTTATTTGTGCGGTATTTGGTTATTGCTGCTATGTTGAATACAGTTTGTCTTGGCAGTGTTTTGTTTTCTGTCTCTCTCTCTACTCTGTGCAAAAGCTTAATGAAGATCAGCTGGTCCTAGTTGTCATCAATCACTTGGTTGCTCTGATTGGCTTTTGGAGGGAGAGCTTGTGGATAAAGCTGTAGACGCCATCTGAAGTGGTGCCCTTCTTGGTCTCTGCTGCTGCTGGAGACTATTTTTTTTTTTTTTTTTTTTTTTTTACTTGTTAAATAAACCAATTTTTTTTGACCGTGCTGAAAGTCTGTGTGATTTTTCTGTGGAGTGCTGGGACAGGAGAGATCTCCAGGTGGCCGGTAGAAAAGTTGTTGTCTTTTCTAGCTCGTTCATAAGTTTCCTTGTTTCTGCCATCCCTGACCCTAGACAAGGGAGGCATGTAACGATATGGTGACATGCCAATCAGCTAATCAACTGTCAAAACACCTGCAAAGTTTTCCTGAGGACTTTGTACCACTGGGCAACAGTCCAGTTCTTCTTCTCCTTAGCCCAGGTAAGACGCCTCTGATGTTGTCTGTGGTTCAGCAAATTCCTTGACATGTCTGTGTGTGGTGGCTCTTGATGCCTTGACCCCAGCCTCAGTCCATTCCTTGTGAAGTTCACTCAAATTCTTGAATCGATTTTGCTTGGCAATCCTCATAAGGCTGCGGTTCTCTCGGTTGGTTGTGCATCTTTTTCTTCCACACTTTTTCCTTCCAGTCAACTTTCTGTTAACATGCTTGGATACAGCACTTTGTGAACAGCCAGCTTCTTTGGCAATGAATGTTTGTGGCTTACCCTCCTTGTGAAGGGTGTCAATGACTGTCTTCTGGACAACTGTCAGATCAGCAGTCTTCTCCATGATTGTGTAGCCTAGTGAAACAAACTGAGAGACCATTTTGAAGGCTCAGGAAACCTTTGCAGGTGTTGAGTTTATTAGCTGGTTGGCATGTCACCATATTCTAATTTGTTTAATGTGAGCCAAAATCATCACAATTAAAAGAGCCAAAGACTTCAGTCTGTGTGCATTGAATTTATTTAATACACAAGTTTTACAATTTGAGTTGAACTACTGAAATGAACTTTTCCACAACATTCTAATTTATTGAGAT
Source organism: Cyprinus carpio (assembly GCF_018340385.1). NCBI lineage: Eukaryota > Metazoa > Chordata > Actinopteri > Cypriniformes > Cyprinidae > Cyprinus > Cyprinus carpio. The sequence continues at coordinate 53,346 of NW_024879144.1, read as the reverse complement.
GTACCTGTAAATGCAGGGCCAGTATCAACGATACTTATACCGATACTTTTTGCTTTTAAAATCATACATTAAAATGCCCAATTACACTTTGAAAACTAACAATAACTAATGTTGATATGACTAAAATATTACATTCACCTTAAAGCCCTGTTATATTATTTGCCTTTCTGAAAGGGGTCTGCAAGCAAAGGAGCCCAGATATTGAAAGCAATGAGTAAAGTTTCATGTTAAGCATCTTCCCAACGAAAGAGTTTTTATATATATATATCTTAAAGCCCTGTTATATTAATATATATATATATATATATATATATATATATTTATATATATATATATATTTGTAACGTGGCTTAATGCATTGTGAAAGTAATATTAAAAGGCCAAATCCGTATACTGATGATACAAACTATATGCAGGCAAGCAGCCCAGGATATGAACGCAAAGTGCATGCATATTAAGTGTTTTCCTCTGATAAAAAGCCATTATAAAGAAAAATCTTAATGTGGCTTAATAGTTGAAGACAGTAATAGGCTACTGTATAAAAAGGCCAAATTCTGTAAATTGAATGGGTCTGGCTTCCAGTCTTATCCGCTTCCAGCATACAAGACGTGAAAAGAATGTCCTATATGCACACAGACATTTCTACTCTTTATTGAATGTATAAAGCAATAAATTAAATGTAGAGGAGAGAAAATTAACCCTAAGTATTGATCTAATCAAGCTAGTATCGATCCGATACCAATACCACCGTTGGTATCGATATTACGATCGATCCGCCCACCCCTATGATTCAGCCTCAATTATCTTTGATTTACAACTATAGGACAGGAAGTGCTAAACTGGTTATTTTTCTAAGAGGAAGAGAGCTGGAAGAGTACATGGAGGAGTCATCAGCATAACCTACCTTGCCACCTGCATGCAATGGCATCTCACTTATGGAGGGGTTCTGGATCAGATTAGAACATGAGGTCTGACTGGTGATGCCCCGGGCAAATTTCTGCTAGACAGTGACAGAGTACATCAATTTCACCCTTTACATAAATGGTTCCTCTTACCAAACAGTTACCAATTTTTTTATTTGAATGAGGAATTATTCAAGTTACCATCAATAAATTATGGAGCGCCGCAAGGTTCTGTGTTTGGCCCTCTGCTATTTTCAATATACATTCTGCCAGTGGGACATATTATTAGAAAGCAAATATTATTAGTGTATTAAAGAGATGAAATATTGGATGACTAGTATTATGTGTATTGTGAAAAGCACTATACAAATAAATGTGAATTGAACTGAATGAGTCCCTAGTTTGTCCTCAGCAGCCTCCCTCTGTTCTTCTGAAAAATCCTCCAGCTCCTGAACAATCTTTGGTTTTCTAGCATACCCTTACGTAAAAACAAACAAACAAAAATCCTAATGCACTATATTGCCAAAAGTATTGGGAAACCCCTCTTCTAATTAATAGGTTTGACTACTTAAGTAATTTCCATGATTTATGTATTCCCATATATTTTTTGTTTGGTATGGGTATTCTGCATGTTTATATCTGATTAAACGCTGTTTATCATACTTTGTTTGAAATGGTTTGAACAGCAGCTATGCTAATTTCCTTCTGCTTCTCTGTTTCTGCCACTCTATGGGCATCCTGAGGTTAATAGGAATTATAGAAGCTGAGAGATGACTGAGAAGAGATATGATGCCGACTCCCCAGAAGACCTCAGATGATGCCACAAACAACATGCAAAACTACAACATTTTCCTGTAATATGTTTTCCTATGATGTTTCTAAACATATTATCATTGCTGTTGATAGTTTTCACCGTCTGTTTGAATAACTAACTGCATGATTTCACTGTACATTTCTGCCATATGGACATCACCTTTACATAGTCACCACTGATAAGCTACTCCTAAATGTAATGTACAGTAGGTGGCCAACCAAAATGCCTATTACCACCGCCACAGGGCCACCGCGTTAACGGCAAGTCAGTCGCGTGTTGAAATTGTAAACGGAACTACCACCAGGTTGTGCAAAGAGGTACTTTGCACACTGACTGAAAATGATATTTTGTTTTGTAAACGGAGATCAAATAATGAAATAAAACAATAACATTATAATATAACATCCTTAAAAATCAGAAAATTAATTTTTAGAAAGTCAATTGAATGTATAAAGCAATGAATTAAATGTAGAGGAGAGAAAATTAACCCTAAGTATTGATCTAATCAAGCTAGTATCGATCCGATACCAATACCAGCGTTGGTATCGATACTATCGATATTCCTAAATGTACAGTAGGTGGCCAACAAAAATGCCTATTACCACCGCCACAGGGCCACGGCGTTAACGGCAAGTCAGTTGCGTGTTGAAATTGTACACAGAACTACCACCAGGTTGTGCAATGGGGTACTTTGTAAAATATGAAGAGCTGTGAATATGAGATGAATGAAGAGCACGTCTGTCTTGCGTGCGCAAACACTAAATTTTAATTAGGTTTATCCATCCAGTGGTAGAAGTTTGGTCAGTGATTTCAACTACTGGGGGAAGTCATGGCCTAGTGGTTAGAGAGTTTGACTCCTAATTCTAAGGTTGCGGGTTTGAGTCTCGGGCCGGCAATACCACGACTGAGGTGCCCTTGAGCAAGGCACTGAACCCCCAACTGCTCCTTGGGCACCGCAGCATAAATGATACCCACTGCTCCGGTGTATGTTCGCTGCTGTGTTTGTTCACTGCTGTGTGTGTGCACTTTGGATGGGTTATGTGTAGGGGATTGGTTAACATTATTTGGTTTTTGTATGTTAAGTTTCTTTAAATTTGTCTAAGTTTTTATTTTTTTTTTTTTATAATTAAATTATATATAAAATTATTAATACAGATGTGTGTATTCTGCAGTTTGCTAGTTTGTTACACCATTTTTTAAATTTTAGATAGAGCATGTCCATTTTACACTGAGTAACCAGTAGCGTGAATGAATTCAATCCAGCTGGAAGGTGTTTGGGTTTGGGGGTAGTTAGCTTCATCGTGGGGGGGTTGACATAAAGGTGTGAATCTCTTGCTCTTTCATATAGAGAGTTTCTGATGAGCGTTTCAAATTTGCTGAGCAGGTTTAGGCAAAGTGTCTGTTTTAGGACAAATGCTTTGTTTGGTTTGGCTTGCTGCTTTGTACTATTATCAGTTTTGCACTGTTTTAATTGTATGCGGCAACACTGCAGTCGTTTTGACAATACAAATGTAAAAATGTAGTGCAGTAATAAGAAACTGTCTCGAGACTTTGTTTAGGCTTAATCATTATTAGTCATTATTGGGCAATTCCAGCATTAAGAATATGACATTTGCAGTTGAAACCTGAAATATAAATTCTCACAGAATGTATTCATTACCAATACATTGAACCATCTCTTTATGTTTTTCTAAATCCCAAACAGAGTCCAGACATCAGAAAATTATCCTTCTATGAATGTGTTTTATAGGCTATTTTGGATCTGGGAACTACACATGCATTACGGACTTGACAAAAAAAAGACCAGAGTTTTTGGGAGACAATATATTTTGTAGACTTTCTGTGATTTACAATGGACAAACCAGAGCAACAATATCTGCAGAATGGAGAAGGGTTGACCATTCACAAAACATAAAATATACATTTTATTTCAATTTTCATTTTTGTGTTTCAGAGGAAAAAGCAATGTAAAGGATGTGTCATCTCCCCGTTACACACAGTTCTGAAAGCAGAATTTATGCAAACGCATATAAATGCTTTAAAAATTTTAACAGAGATGTCTAGAAGCCTACTGGATGCCCCTTTAGAGAGAAATGCAATCTTCATTCAAATTTTATAATCAGGGAGTACCCCAGTTTTTCATTATTTTTAAATCATGCGGGCGCCTCCCTGTCATGCATGCGCATTAATACTTTTCTGCACAAACACTTAGATATGAATAGTAGCAGAGCACATCTATTTTAGGTTAATGCTACAGTATGAGATCCACATAAAAATAAATCTTCACAAGTCTACATCAGAGAAAGGTGCAGTTATAACCTGTAAATTGAAGGGTATTAGACATTTTAAAATGATCTGCTGCTCCTATTCGTTAATCATTTGTGTTCTTGTCAGTCATAAAAATGTTTTAATTACTCTCAAATTCTTTTTTTTAATAAATTGACTATACATCAAATAATAAAGATACAAAGAAGGTTAAGTTAAATTGTACAAATAATTATAAAATACTATAGACTGCAAAGATTGCAGTTTCACATTTTGCATATCCATAACAAAGATAATATTTTTTTACATGCAATGATACAAAATAAAAACAAACAATATTTGTAATGAAGAAAAAATAGACAAACAATAATATATGACATAACCCCTTAACACATCTCTTTAGCGTCGCACTCAGCAGCATGCACGCCGAACAACCAAATCTTGCACTCTCAGAGCAGATAGCAACACAAATTATGTGAAACATGTGAAATTTTTAAATAAGATAATAGTGACAATGAATATTATGACATTTAAATAGTTTTGTCGATTTGTCTTTCAGTCCGCCTGTGCATTTCTGACCCGCACTGGGCTGAATCTCCGCGATGTTCTCATTGAGAATGCAATTTCTAAAATGTTATTAGAATAAATTCATTTCTAAAATGTTATGATACGGAAAGTCTGAAACGGATCACAGCAGTATATAGACTTACACTATCAGTCATCAGCATGATTATAATGAGAAAACTTGAGTTTAAACAGAGTTATAGTTTTTTTAATACATTTATTTATTTTCATTTATTTTGATTTAAATAGATTTTGCTAAGTTTTGTTTAGTTTTCTTTTTTTTAGTTTCTTGTTTTAGTTAGGCCTAAATAATGAGAGCAAAATTATACAGTGCCTCACGTTGTACTAAAATATAGGAAAGAATTCAATATGCAACAATTAGTTAATTAATTAATAAACAGATATCTTTTCCCCAGGTAGTTCTTTGTCAAAATAAAGGACAGGTAACGAATATCAAAGTAGTCCATGTGTGTGAAAAAAATGCATGTTGTTTTATTAAAGGAGTTTTAATATATACAGGTGCTGGTCATATAATTAGAATATCATCAAAAAGTTGATTTATTTCACTAATTCCATTCAAAATATGAAACTTGTATATTATATTCATTCATTACACACAGACTGATATATTTCAAATGTTTATTTCTTTTAATTTTGATGATTATAACTGACAACTAAGGAAAATCCCAAATTCAGTATCTGAGAAAATTAGAATATTGTGAAAAGGTTCAATATTGAAGACACCTGGTGCCACACTCTACTCAACTAATTAACTCAAAAAAACTTGCAAAGGCCTTTAAATGGTCTCTCAGTCTAGTTCTGTAGGCTACACAATCATGGGAAAGACTGCTGACTTGACGGTTGTCCAAAAGATGACCATTGACACCTTGCACAAGGAGGGCAAGACAAAAGGTCACTGCAAAAGAGGCTGGCTGATCACAGAGCTCTGTGTCCAAGCACCTTAATAGAGAGGCGAAGGGAAGGAAAAGATAGGGTGTAGAAAAAAAAGTGTACAAGCAATAGGGATAACCGCACCCTGGAGAGGATTGTGAAACAAAACCCATTCAAAAATGTGGGGGAGATTCACAAAGAGTGGACTGCAGCTGGAGTCAGTGCTTCAAGAACCACTACACACACGTATTTAAGACATGGGTTTCAACTATCACATTCTTTGTGTAAAGCCACTCTTGAACAACAGACAGCGTCAGAAGCGTCTCGCTTCAAAAAGGACTGGACTGCTGCTGAGTGGTCCAAAGTTATGTTCTCTGATGAAAGTAAATTTAGCATTTCCTTTGGAAATCAGGGTGGGTCCAGAGTCTGGAGGAAGAGAGAGGAGAGGCACACAATCCACGTTTCTTGAGGTCAAGTGTAAAGTTTCCACAGTCAGTGATGGTTTGGGTGCCATGTCATCCGCTGGTGTTGGTCCACTGTGTTTTCTGAGGTCCAAGGTCAACACAGCCATATACCAGGAAGTTTTAGAGCACTTCATGCTTCCTGCTGCTGACCAACTTTATGGAGATGCAGATTTCATTTTACAACCGGACTTGGCACCTGCACACAGTGCCAAAGCTACCAGTACCTGGTTTAAGGATCATGGTATCCCTGTTCTTAATTGGCCAGCAAACTCGCATGACCTTAACCCCATAGAAAATCTATGGGGTATTGTGAAGAGGAAGATGCGATATGCCAGACCCAAGAATGCAGAAGAGCTGAAGGCCACCCTATCAGAGCAACCTGGGCTCTCCATAACACACCTGAGCAGTGCCACAGACTGATCGACTCCATGCCACGCCGCATTGCTGCAGTAATTCAGGCTAAAGGAGCCCCCAACTAGTATTGAGTGCTTGTACATGCTCATACTTTTTCATGTTCATGCTTTTCAGTTGGCCAAGATTTATAAAAATCCTTTCTTTGTGTTGGTCTTAAGTAATATTCTTAATTTTCTGAGATACTGAATTTGTGTGATTTTCCTTAGTTGGTCAGTTATAATCATAAAAATTAAAAGAAATAAACATTTGAAAATATATCAGTCTGTGTGTAATGAATGAATATAATATACAAGTTTCACTTTTTGAATGGAATTAGTGAAATAAATCAACTTTTTGATGATATTGTAATTATATGACCAGCTCCTGTAAATTAAAAATATATTTGTGACAAACATTAAGTAATGTAAGAATATTGACATTTAGAATCCATGTATGTATCCTAGCCTGAAATAGGATACTGCTATTAATGCTCCGATGCAAAGTAAACCACCATTTCTTTAAGGTAATATAACATGATTTATATTATATAAATAATGCTGCACACCTGTTAAATTTTTCAAATCTAAAATATGGTGTAATGTTTAGCTTAGCATACAGGTTGATCTAAAAAAATTAAAATATCGTAGAAAATAGGTCTTTATTCTTTGTAATTTAATTAAAAAAAACTTTCTTATATTCTAGATTCATTGCACACAAACGGAAATATTTCAAGAGTTTTTTGTTTTAATTCTGATGGTTATGACTTACAGCTTAGGAAAATTACAAATTCAGTATCTCAAAAAAGTAGAATATTCCATTTTGAGTTTGATTAGTTTGATTAATTTTGAGTATAAATACTGGGTACCTCCTGGGCTAGTTTAGAACATGCAACCACAATCATGGGATAGACTACTGACTTGACAGTTGTCTAGAAGACAATCATCAACACCCTCCACAAGGAGGGTAAGCCACAGAAGGTCATTGCTGAAAGGGCTGGCTGTTCACAGAGTGCTGTATCGAAGTATATTCAGAGAAAAGTTGACTGGAAGGAAACAGCGGTGGTAGGAAAAGGTGCACAAGCAACAGGGATGACCACAGCCTTGGGAAGATTGTCAGGAAAAGCCGATTCAAGAACTTGGGAGTGCTTCACAAGGACTGGACTGAAGCCGGAGTCAGCACATCAAGGGTCACCACACTCAGATGTCTTCAGGAAAGGGCTACAGCCGTCACATTACTAGAAGCAAGCCACTCCTGAACCAGAAAAAACACCAGAAGCATTTCATCTGGGGTAAGGAGAAAAAGAACTGGACTGTTGCTCAGTGGTCCACAGTCCTCTTTTCAGATGAAAGTAAATTTTCAGCCGTCTCATTTGGAAATCAAGGTCTGGAGTCTGGAGGAAGACTGGAGAGGCACAGAATCCAAAGTCCAGTGTGAAGTTTCTGGAGTCAGAGATGATTTGGTGCCGTGACGTCTGCTGGTGTTGGTTCATTGTGTTTTATCAAGTCCAAAGTCAATGCAGCCGTCTACCAGGAGATTTTGGAGCACTTTATGCTTCCATCTGCTGACAAGCTTTATTTAGATGCTAACTTAGCAGGACTTTAGCACCTACCCACAGTGCCAAAATCACTTCCAAGTGGTTTGATGACCATGTTATTACTGTGCTTGATTGGCCAGCAAACTCACCTGACCTGAACTTCGCAGAGAATCTATGGGGTATTGTGAAGAGGAAGATAAGTAACATCTGACAAACAATACAGAGGCCGCCATCAAAGCTTCAGTAACGCCTCAGCAGTGCCACAGGCTGATCGCCTCCATGTCACGCCGCACTGAAGCAGTAATTCGCGCAAAAGGAGCCCCAACCAAGTACTGAGTGCATAGCTATAAACCTGCTTTGGAGATCTTGAAAATGTTCTGTGTTTTGTAAATCTGTTTTTTGATTGATCTTTGAGAAAATATTAAAAAACTTTTGAGATACTGTAATTATTTTAACTTTCATAAGATGTAAGTCTAACCATTAGAAATTAAAACAAAAAACTCTTGAAATATTTCAGTTTGTGTGCAATAAATCTAGAATATAAGAAAGTTTGCTTTTTTTAATCAAATTACAAAAATTAAAGAACTTTTCCATGATATTAAATTTTTTTTAAATGCACCTGTAAAAATAAGCACAGGCTCATGGACTTGACATTTATCCTGCTTTAATTTGTTCTACATGAGGAAATGACGCAACTGGTGTGCAGCAGAAGTGGAGCACGTTGCTATGGGCAGTGGCCGCTGCTGTTGTTGTGATGCTGTCAGATCTTGTGAATAAATAAGTGAAAGTGAAAGTCGTGACATTTTGCCAAGTATGGTAACCCATACTCTGAATTGGTGCTCTGCATTTACAAACTCCCCATCCAACGGTGCACACACCACAGTGAGAAGTGAACACACACCGTGAACACACACCCGGAGCAGTGGGCAGCTATATATCCAGGACCCGGGGAGCAACTGGGGGTCAGTGCCTTGCTCAAGGGCACTTCAGTCACTGAGGGCACGTCAGCTATTGGTATTGAGGGTGGAAGTTGTTCATTCACTCCCCCCCACCTACAACTCCTGCCAGCACCGAGACTCGAACCTGCGACCTTCGGGTTACAAGTCCAAATCTCTAACCAAGTAAAAGTGGATGCAATGTGTTCATTGTGTTATAAATAATCATACTCTTAAAAGCTATAAACACAAATAAGTAAATATTATAATATATTACAACTGTTCTTATGAATATTCATGAGATGATACAACATATTATGAGGTTTTTATAATACAATATGCATTCATTATAATGCCTTAAGAATACCCTTATAATGTATTATAAATACAGGCTTCAAAGAAAGTGTTACCAAATATACTTCCATGTATTTTGATTTTATTGTATTATATTATTATATTATAATATATAGTTTTTTCTCTGTTATTTATGTTGACAATTTAGTTTAGTTTTTTTATAATTATATTTTATATTTTAAAAATCTCTTAATTACCTAGTTACAATCAGGGATGGGCAGTATTTTAAATACATGTATTTGAAATAGAAAATACTATTTTGTTTTTAAATACCTTTTGCATTTAACCCTCTGAGGTCTAGGGGGTTTTGGGGGCCTGGAGAAGTTTTGTCATGCCTACAATCAGGGATGGTAATTTTTCAGTTGCAGTTATAACCATATACATGGCTAAAGTCTGAAAACACTGTAATCAGTACAAACTGGGCTACAATAATATGTGAGGCAGCATGTAATGTGACAATGATTTGTGGTTGTTATGATGAAAAACAACTTTTATGCTTGGTTTAATAAGAACTTGAAAAACCGAAAAACTCAAATTTTAGAAGTCACATGAAATAAGGTCATAAAACACATACAGAGAATTTTGTTCCACAAAGACTGCCAGAACTTGTATCTTGGTGAGCCTAAATTTTTGCTGTCAAAATGATGATGAACAATCATCTTGTTTTACCTCTCGCTCACCAGAAAACAATAGATTAATTAAATTTTCTAAGACACTTTTTGTTTCATCAAAAGGGCATATGGGGTTGGGATTAAATTTTATTGATTTTTGTTTGTTTTTCACCTGAGAAGACAAAGACCCACATAATGAGCCTTTCAGTCAGCTGTGTGACCGAGAGGAAAGAGTTACAAGAAAGAATGTGAGGAGAAAATAAATGTATATATTTTTATGTTTGTAGTTTATTTAGAATATATTTAATTATCCCACAAAATAACTTAGGATTCACTTAAGGGCGAGTGCAGTTAAACAGTTTATTAGGAACAATCAAAGCTGACTTTCAAACTGAATTTTTAGCATCATTACTCCAGTCACACAATTCTTCAGAAATCATTCTAATTGTTACGGCCGGTGGTTTGGTCTGTCTGTTTTCTTTGTTTTGTCCCTCTCCCTTTGTTTTCTTTTTCTTGGCGTGGCCTATCCTTTTGGAGCTGCACGCTCTATCTCTCTTTAGGTGGACGACCTGTTCATGATTTGAGTGGCTGATTGATACGGTATAAACGCCAACGAGGAGGAGAAAGGAGATGGACAGATCTTGTGGGCCAGCCATAAAACAAGCGTTTCTTTATTTGTATTTAGTTTTCTTCGTTGTTGTCTGTTCTGTATAATTTAGTTCCTGGGTTGGTATGTTCATGTATTATTGCTTGACGCCTGTTGGGAGTGAGTGAATAAACAGATTTGAGCGACTTCGGTATTTGTTTGTTTTTTGTTTGTTCTTATGATTTTTTTTTTTTGTGGTAGGTCTTATATTTAGTTTTTTTAATTTTTTATAAGTTGGGAGTGATACCTTATTATATTATTATTTTTTTGATTAATTAAAAGAACAGCAGAAAGCAGTTATTTAAAATAGTAAAAATATTTCACAATATTCCTGCTTTAGCAAATGCAACTTTCTGTATTTTGGATCAAATAAATGCAGGCTTGGTCAGCAGAAGAGAATTCTTTACAAAACATTTAAAATCTTACTGTTCAAAAAGTTCTGACTGGTATTGTGTCATGTTGAAATATATAAATGACCATCACATACCTGGCACATACCTCATATTACTTTTATATCGTATTGCTGTCTATGTTATACGTTGGAAAATAAAAAATAAAACAAACATCCTGGCACCGTGAAACATTGAGATGATGTAAATGAAGCTTCATAATATTTCACCTGATTATACATTTAGTCAGGAGTTATATTTTGGAAGAAGTCTAACTAGTAAAATGTGTACAAGTTATATGAAAACTAATACAGTAGATTAATAATAAAAAAGACTTGTCATGTTTATGATCTCTGCTGGTTTAAACCGGCTTCATTTTTTTTTTTTTCTGAGGTAATCTTATTCCTCTCAGCACGCCTTCTTAGGGTGAATTATGTACCGGTATTATTCCTCCTCAGCCGGCGGACAGTAAAAAATAAAAAAAACTTGAAGAACAGTCTCACTGCTTTGTTTGCTGTAATGTGGGCGTTTACACGGCGGGAGCTTCACGTAGACGATTATAATATCAATAGCGCGCTCGGCATGTGGGCGTGATCGCATTAAATATAATGAAGGTGTTGATGGCTTGATCCTACTATTAAAACAGTGATTGGACTTTGGACTTTTGTGCATTCTTACCGATGTCCTGTGATGATCCCAACTAAGTCGGAACCAGGCAATACAGTCCATAAACCTAATTAATGCATTCTTACCGATGTCCTGTGATGATCCCAACTAAGTCGGAACCAGGCAATACAGTCCTTAAACCTAATTAACATAATAATCACACCACTATCTTAACCAGTGCAATAACTTCATTGACACAGCCAACCAGTGAGCTCAAAACTAACTGATTAAGTCAAATAAGAGATGTTGAGGTGTGGATCGAAACATCAGGCAGCCCAGTGCAGATTGAAAGCCACATGCAAAACTTGCAATGGCAAACATCTAACTTGTTTTGCATGACATCAACAGCAACTCAACAGAGATGAAGCACAACCATGAAAGATCCCAAGAGGAGTCAGATGCTACACTCAGATCATCCAGCAGGTGGGTAGTAGTCAAGTCCTTTTTCTGAAAATTTGGTGGAAGTGCTGCTAAGGTGAATGGCAAAAAATTCAATTATGACTTATGCTATTTTGGACGATGGCTCTGAACGCATAATCCTGCTTCATGGTGCAGCACATCGAAGCTTAAAACTTAATGGACAGACTGAAGCCCCCTTGAGAACGGGTTCGACATGACACCTGGGCCATACAAGGTACAAGAGTATCTTTCTCACTCTGTCCCCCAGCATTTCAGCCAAGCAAAAGGCGTTCAAGATAACGGTGCCTTTGCCAGCTGAGAATTTCGCTTGGCTAAGCATTCACATCCAGTTACTCCTTCTGCAAAGGAAATACCAGCATCTCAAAGGGCTGCCTCTTCATGCCTTTTGCTCAGGTTCGTTTCATTGCTGCTTATATAGGCCCTTGATCATCACCCATATTTAATCATGCCCATGGAGCCAGTTCTACTTCGGCTCCACCAGGCGGGCTACTGCTATAAGGGGATCAGGATTAGGCTGGACACTGCAAGGGCCAGCCAATGTACTCCAGCACCAAATCCCAGGAGCATCAATGCGCCTTTCACATCTGTGACTTCCACCTCATCAGAGCTGTTGCAACATGTTGAGAGACTCTGGCAGCTTGACATACTACCATATCAAAGCATCGAGAAGGTGGTGACACGCTTCAACGCTAGGATCAGGAGGCCACTCACCTGCTGCTTGAGACCAAGACTGTAAGGGTAAATGTAAATGGAGTGTTTTCGGTTATGCTACACCGCTTCTGCGAAAAAGGGACATGCCCGAATTGAAAGCGCCAAAAGAGTCTGTTCTCCCCAACCTCAGAGCATTAGAAAGGCGGCTCAGTAAAAGTCCCGAACATGCAAAGGCATATAACCAGGAAATTGAAAGGCTGGATCAATCTGGTTATGTTGTCAAGCTGGCTGCTGAAGCAGTTGATCACAGCCCTGAATCATGGTACATACCCGCACCACATGGTACGCCATAATGGAAAGCACAGAGTAGTGTACAACTGTTCCTTTCATTACCAAGGCCATAAATCCTCAATGAGTACTCCTAGCTGGTCCTACCCTCACCTCCACTTTGCTAGGAGTGTTACTCCGATTCAGAGAGCATGCAGTGCAATCCCTGGCGATATCAAGGGCATGTTTCACCAGATTCTGCCTGCTCCAGAGGATAAACCACTTCTCCAGATTTCTGTGGAGAAACATGCAGCGTGATACACACCAGTCAGTGTCTCCAGACATTCCAGACATCCTTTTGGGACTACCTGCAGCCCATGCTGTGCAACATTTGCCGTCCCTAAAACATGTCCAAGAGAACACTGTTCCAGGAGAAGAGACACGCAGGGCTGTAGAAAACATTTCTATGTGGACAATTTCCTGCAGAGTGCAACTTCTATTGACAAAGCTGACTGAACTGGTGAATAAGATCCAAGCTCTTTTAGTTTCTGGTGGGTTCGAAGCTAAGACAATGGGCTAGCAACATTCCCTTCTGTCGCTGCACACCTTCCTGTAGAATCCTTAGATCTGAGAGAAATGAGCTTTGGCTTACTGAAAAGGAATGGGATGTCTCTTGTATCCACCTTGGTCTACATTGGCTTTGCCAAGCAGACACACTTGGTTACAAAGCTTCGTCTGAAGGAACCAAGTTCCTACAATGAGGTATGTCTATCAGGTCGTAGCTAGTCAGGTCATGACCCACTTGGCTACATTATCCCCTTCACAACCAGAGCCAAAGCCGTACTGGATACAAAGACTGTAGGGATAAAAAAAACGAGTGGGATGACCCATTGCTACCAAGTGACCTCTTGCAAACCTGGCTTGAATGGGAAGCAGAATTGCAGTACCTGAACAAGATTGCTATACCACGATGCTACACTAGTACAGAACTGGATTCTAAAGTGTGCAAAAGAGAGGATCCACATATTCTGCGATGCTTCTAACAATGCTTATGGGTCAGTGGCGATCTTAGAACAGAAGAAGTCCCCAAGGCCAAGTCGAGGTTGCATTTATCACAGCAAGATCAAGGGGTGGCAGCAAGCCGCAGATTATCTGTTCCCCGCCAGAACTCTGTGCAGCACTTAGTGGGGCCCAATTGGCAGCACTCCCTTGGAAAGGAACCTCACCCTGAACATTCAACAGGTGACATTGTGGAGTGACTCAAACGACAGTTTTATCTGGATTCAATCAGATTCATGCAGATATAAAGTGTTTGTGGGCACAAGGATTGCAGAAATTCAGGAACTGACTGCTTCTCAGGCATGGCATTATGTGAAGTCTGAAAAACAATCCTGCAGATGACATTACCCATGGTAAAAACACTTCACCAACTCTCAGTGCCAAGGCACTGGAAACAAGGACCACATTTTTGTGGCAAGACCTAAGCACTGGTCTAATGACACGGAGGAATTGGTCACAGACAGTACAGATGAAGAGGAGAAAGTTACCTTCTGCAGCCTGACACAGTAGATTTCTCCGACATCATGCAAGAATTTCATCATACCACAGTGCCTTTGATCAACTGGTGGAACATGAAGCACAGAAACAATTAAAAACAAGCCAATGGGACAAGAGATTTTATCCGCCTAAGACCACGTGAGCTGCTGAGATATCACTTTAAACAAGCCAAGCTATGTGTTTCCCAGTTGAACTTGATACATTAACGGCGTGGTAAATCTTGCCTCCCAACAGCAGATTAGTCTCACTTGCACCGGAGATTGACCAATCTACTGGGCTCATAAGAGTTGGTGGCCGTTGGCGACGAGTGAGCTGCTTAGGCCAGATACTGTCCATCCAATTGTCATTGATCCCAAACACTCCACTCAGTCAACTCCTGATCCAACATTATGATGAAAAAACTTCATCATCCTGGCCCAGAAAGAGTATTTGCTGAGTTAAGGTCAGAAATACTGGATCATCAGAGGGCTTAGAAGCAGTGCACGGGCGGCACCAACATCAGTGTCGTATTGAATGCAAAAAATGGCGTGTGGAAAGCCTGAAGTGCCAAAAATGGCTGATTTTTCGTTTCTTGACTCCGTCTCCGTAACGATGAACGGGTGTTGATTGTACAATCAAAGTAGGCGGTAATGGCGATTGGGGATCATATTTAAGTAACATATGGCGACCAGAAGTCCCCATTGATTTACTCTAAATTGATACAGGTCATTCACTCATGGCCCTACGCGGTTCAAAAGCAGAGAACTCCCCATGAATACGACCGGGGAACCAGGGGAGAAGGGAATATCAGGAAACTTTGATATAGCGACCATGCAACCAATCTGCAGATCAGCTTGCAAAGCAGAAAATTCAGTTTAAATTCAATCCCCGGGCTGCTGGGCTTTTGTGATTAAGTTAACGGGAGGGAGATGGAGGATACTCTAAAATCTGCTTTCTCAATGTTACCTTGGAGACCAACATGTGCGCTTGAAGTGTAGCACAGTGCTGAGATGGGGCATGTTAAGCTCAAACCCCTGAGCTGCGCGTGTCATCGGGACATTGATGTTGACCCCATCACACGCCTGTTATTGGGGCGGCCGAACCCTGATTTTTAAATTTAATGACGCGTTTCAGAACCAAGGCTGCAGACAGCACACCCTGATTGTTTTCTTTATTTTATAAATGTACAAAGTTTTGTTGTTATTATGTGTGTATACAAATAAAAGTAGACCCTTTACAGATTCGATTGATGTATTGCTCTTATCTGTACAATCAAAACTGAAAGTGTAATTTAAGTTCTTTTCAGAGTTATCAGGAGAAGATGCCACAAAATGTGTATCCGCATTGATCGACTCCAGAGGGTCAAACAGAGAGAGTGTGTCTGAGCCCCGAACATTATCAGGAAGGCTATTCCAGAGTTTGGGAGCCAAATGTGAAAAAGCTCTACCTCCTTTAGTGGACTTTGCTATCCTAGGTACTATCAAAAGTCCAGCGTTTTGTGACCTTAGGGAGCGTGATGGATTGTAGCGTGGTAGAAGACTAGTTAGGTACGCAGGAGCTAAGCCATTAACGGCCTTATGTTAAGGCACCCCGCTGATCTGGGTATGTTTTTGTCATGTCCTGCACTACAAATTTGAAATGGTATTTTTGGTGGGAGTAGAGTTAAATTTAACACTTTGTAAGTGTATATATGGATACCACCAGACGAGTGTTAAAGTAACACTTTCAAAAGTGATGACACTTTCAACACCAATACGGTGTTAAAATATAACACTATTGGTGTTAAATAACAACACTGTAATAGGTAGTTGATATTGCCAACACTATTATCGTGTTAAAATTTAAGACTATTAGAGTTAAATAACAACACTGTAATAAGTGTTTTAAACACAACAACAACAAAATGTATATACTGTATATATATATATAGAGAGAGAGAGAGAGAGAGAGAGAGAGAGATAAATTAATCCACAAAACAATGCATGTTTACACATTTATTTATTTTAATTGAAACTTTTTCCCTGCAACAAAATGTCTTCACATTAAGTGTTTTCAATACATATAAAGAACATTCTTTACAACAATTAAAACAATGTCAAAGCAAATCAGTGCAAAGGCACAAAAAACGTATTTGGTCTATATGTATTCTCAATTTAATCTGGTTTATAGTGCTTGTATAACCTTGTTATTGTCCTCTTCAGGGCAGTTAGGATCACCACAGAGCTCATCTCGTAGAGCTGAGAGGATGGAGACGGTAGCCGTTGCCCTCCCACTGCTTTGTAGCACTGCAGAATGTCTTCTGTGACAGTGAAGTAACAAAATCCTCCGCCTTCTGAGGAGAGCTGAACATCATCTGCTCACCTTTGTGCCGTAGTTTAATTACCGCTGGAGACCGAGGGCTGTCTGCTTCTAGACTGGATTAAAGCTCTTTCTCTTGGTAGTTGTGGCTGGACTAAAGGCGGGAAGAAATAGTAGTGTGACATTGTCCTGCGTATATTTCACCGGATAAGCTTGCCGAGCACCTTTCAGGATCGCCGACCTGTCATGCCATCTTAGTACACGGAAGATGAGAGTACTCGGCCGATCTGAGTTTTCCTTCCGTCATACACGCGATGTGCCCGGTCAGTCTTGATGTCGCGGCCTTTCGCTGGCCGGATCCACTTGGAAAGATGAGATCTGAGGAAGCCAGCTGCATCTGAGCCCTCAACTTCCCTTCTGTAACCCACAGTCTGCGTTATTTCTCCTGCTCCCTAGTTGTTCCGGCTGATTTCTTAAGTTTGTGACTGTCCTCCCTATCCTCACTATGCAGCTGCTTGAATGGAATCAAAGCCCAGTCCGTAATGTCTGTTTTTTGCTGCGTTGTAAGCTGGCAACTTCTGCTTTTGGCTCTTATACAAATTGTTGGTCGGTTTTGGTATATCCAAATGCTAAGATCGTGGAATAGTGCTGGAGTCTGGTGGAAGTCTATTAGCCTCTCGCTGGTCAGAAGTCTCTACTGGAATCGAGAGCACTCTGTTTTGCTCTTTGAGCGCCGCTTTGATACCGTTGCTTCTCTTGGCGTCCAGATCCTCTCTGGAGATGGTGGAATCTTTGACTTTTTCTTTATTGGCCATTATTCAATCTCTCTTTGCCGAACGTCCTTGACTGCTGGGGTACTCATAGTGGGCTCGGTGAAGAGTTGTTCACAATTTACTGACAGGACATATACAATTTCTGACACAGTGAGCAGAGCATTTTGATTTAAGTGAACTATAGGCTACACTGCACTGTAAAAAACTGATTAACTTTTAGTTAGATGAATGAGTAGGAAAGAGTCTAATGAATGAGTCTAATATTTTTTGGTCTATCTACACAGTAAGTTACAACAGCATGAACTTGAACAGAAATAACAATTAACCACGCACAAAGTATCTCTTTTGATAAAATTGGTTCATATGATGTGTTTCAATTTTTCCTTTCTCTTTGGAGTGTTACAAGCTCTTGGTGAATAAAGAAGATCTGTAAAGTTGCAAAGACTAAAGTCTCAAATCCAAAGAGATATTCTTTATAAAAGTTAAGAGTTAACCACGTCCTCCTGAAACAGCTCATTCTAACACACCCTCCCACATCTCTACGTCATGATGTGGGAAGATCTGCATAACACCGCCCAGATGTTCACGCAAAGAAAGAAGGCGTAAGGTTTATTCTCTCTGTTGCCGCAGGCGTCATGTTGTGTAGTCTCTGTGTGTTTCGTTGTGAAAGCGAAGCTGCTTTGTTTGTTCTTCCAAAAGAGGACACGACTAGAAATCAGTGGTTAAGTTATATTTCAACACTGTTCCAGAACAGTTCAACCCAAATATTCAGATGTGTGTAGCGCATTTTACTGAGGATGAGGACTGTTTCCTGAACCAGTAGCCTACAATGTGTCTGTGGCACAACAGCTGTTTCTATAAAGTTGGGCAGTTCAAACTGTGCAAGAACAGTCTGGTGCTTCTGACTCACAGCCTGTAAGTACGTTTTTTTTTTATATTTAAATAATTTGCCACTGATGATTCAAAAGTAAGTTCTGAGCAGTGTAGAGTAGACTTGTTGTTTGTTGTTTCTCAGATCACAAATACAGACATGGTTTTATGTTTATGCAGCGTGATACGCAACACATAAAAACACAGTATGTCATTATAATCAGTAATTATGTCCCCACTGGTTGCACCAATGCCTCGTTTGTCATGGGTTTTATTTGTTTTGTCTTGTCTAGTGAGTCTAGTCCGGATCGCGAACAAATCTTTCTATTTAACCAGATCTTCTTAGTGAACCGATCGAACCTGTATACAAAATACATTTGACTTTTTTCCAAAGATATTTAAACACAAAATATTATTTCAAGTACATGTATTTGAAATACTGCCCATCTCTTGCTCTGGCTACTGTGTAAGAATTTGGAGATTTCCTCTCAGACCTGTTGGTTACCGCTGATAAAGCACTTATTTTCGGAGATTTTAACATTCACGTTGATAATACAAATGATGCATTAGGACTTGCGTTT
>NW_024879144.1:0-33768 GCF_018340385.1 Cyprinus carpio | reverse complement strand
ACTTTGGCAAACTGGTATTGACTGGTATTGTGTAATGTTGAAATATATAAATGAACATCACAAACATAGTTTGGAAAAAGTCTAACTAGTAAAATGTGTACACGTTACGTTAAAACTAATACAAGTATATAAATAAAAAAAAAGACTTACTCATGTTTATGATCTCTGCTGGATAAAGCGCTTCATTCTTTTTTCTGAGGAAATCCAAAACTCAAATCCTGAGGTAATCCTTAGCGCATCCTCTTGGGGTGAATTATGTCTTATTCCTCTCAATGCGAAGCAAACAGTAAAATAAAATAAAAAAAACTTGAAGAACAGTCTCGCTGCTTTGTTTTCTGTATGGGCGTTTACAAGCCGCGAGCTTCACGTGGAACATTATAATAACAATAGCGCGCTCGGCGCGGGGGCATGGTCGCATTAGATATAATGAAGGGAGACGTGAAAGACGGACATTGCGTTGTTTTTCATATGGATTACTTTATCACAGAATATTTGTTTTTGGTAGCACTTGTTTAGTTTAAAAGTAGACATGTCAGGCTTTCTATAGATATCTCTCTCATGTCTCTGTGTTGAGTATTCACTGAGTCACAGTTCATTTTAATGATGCATTTCTGAATGAAGATCACTGCAGACAAAGGTTGCGGATTTATGAATAAAGATCAGCATCTTGTTTGTTTTCTTTATTTTACACACAAAGTTTTGTTGTTATTATCTGTTAATATGTGCTGCCCCTGTATCGACGAGGACACGAAAGGTTCAGTAGACTTTTTGCTCTAAATGAATGGTTATTGTCATGGTGTAAAGAACAGAAACTGCTCTTTGTTAATAACTGGAATCTTTTCTGGGAGCGTCCTAGGCTTTTTCACGCAGCAAAAGAAGAGCAGTTTCTGTTCTTTACACCATGACAATAACCACGGGTATCTGCACAGAAAGATAGTGAGGTGGTGGGACTGTTAGCAGCGCGTGTATACTTACCTCGGACTTGTGAGCGTCAGCCCGGGAGGTTTCCAGCGCGGCTCTCCGCTCTCTCAGCTGGGCCTGCCTCTGCTCCAGGACACGAATCTGCTTCTCCACGGCCTCCAGCTCGAGCTACATTCGGTGTCGTCACCTGCACTCAAAGGTAGACAAACATCCGCCATTAAAGCAAGTAACAGTGAGTAAAGCAATGGTAATGTGTGTGAATAGAGTATTAGCAATGTAAGCAATGCTAACGGGCTATAAGCTAATAGCGGACTCGGGAAACCAAAATAAAACTAGTGATAACAAGGCGCTCTGATTGTTTTTGTTGTAGAATATGATAGGGGATATATTCACACTTTATAAATATGAAAATGATGGTGTATGAATTTAAAAAAATAAAAAGTACAGAATAGAGTACAGAAACAATTGTTTCTGCTAAAAATTGCTTTTAACATTCAAATGATAAAATTCACCATCAATAATCTTTTCCTCTGGCAGTCCAGTAGAATGCAACCTGATCTCCTTGAGGACGAAAACCCAGAAATGAATGATATAGGTGAAGATGCACATTTACCAACTAGTAACTAGAAAATGATTGTTGTGAGTGACATAATTACTAAACACAGTATTTGCTTTTTTTTTTTCTTTCTTACTAGTTTCCATTTAAGCATGTTATATTTCCAAATAGCTCAAACCAGAATGGAGAGACGTTGTGATGGAAACTCGGAGACTAACCTGCAGCCTGTCCCTTCCTATCCTTCATGGGTTTCCAGGAAATGTGACAAAACAAATCATCCCTCCTATGCTGAATCTGAATGCAACGGAGGGCCTTCTGTGAACAGAGGAAGCGCAGATATGCCTGATATGGAAGGCCATTTAACACAAGGTGATGAAGGTAACATTTCTCAATCTGTCCTCTTTCATGCTGCGCTTTTCTTTCAAACAGTCAGACTCTTCTCAGATGCAAAGGAAAGACAAGTTTACGTGTTAATATTGTGAAAAAGCTTTCTCTCAACCCAGCACTCTTCTCTTGCATCAAAAACTTCATAACAGGGAGAGGCTTCAGGTGTCTAGTCTCAAAAGACCCCATAGCATCCACAGAGGAGAAAAATTATTCAGATGCATGCAGTTTGCGGATCAAAGCAACCTCAAAAAACATGTGACTGTTCACACAGGTGTAAAGCTTTATGACTGTAACCTTTGTGGAAAAAATGTTCAACCAGTCTTCAAACCTCAAAACGCATATGAGGAGATGTGGACGGATGTTTGCACACAAGTACATTTTGGTGAATCACCAACAGAGAATCTGTGTGTCTACTGGACCGTTCTAGACTTCACAAGGTAGAGAATACTCACATTGGTACCTATCATTAACTTAAACATGAAATAACGTGGATTCTAACACTACTGTGCTCTTGTGGCTGATTATGGAGAAAAGGAAGATGCACTGGTGCACATTATTCCAAATAATAAATAAGAACTCTTTTATCAAGTGTAATAATGGTTTCTTTTTCTGGTGGTCAACATCAACTCCTTCCTATGAACCACCTGGTTCCATTCTGAAATGGACATTTTGATGATCCAGACAGTTCTCGATGGATAAAATCTTTTTTTTCTCATAGAATCCTGTTTTACTGATAAATATATCAGATTTCTGAAGTAAACTGAGTGGTGGTGATTTCATGTTGACTAACTTTTCTTAGCTATGTTACAATGTACAGTAAATGACACTCAGTGATATAAGCCTTTTACCGTTTTGATTATCTCAAATATTATCTCTACATAATTTTGATAATGTTTTTTTTATGTTCAGCAAAACAATAATGCACAACTCAAAGCAATATTAAATGTTATATTTAATATAATCGTCATACATGTTAAAAATTATAAAAAGAAAAACAGATTAATCTATAAATCACAAGAAACTGCCTCTTTTCATAAAGCCAGTCATTTTGATGTGAATAGTATGATATAGTATAATATAGTATGTGTACAGACTTTTGATTTTTATGATTTCAAATTGTCAGTTTAAGTTATAATACCATCACCATTTATCTGTTCAAAAAAAATCAATTCAATGAAATTCAATTCATTTGTCACCAATGGAGCTACAATCTACTTACAATGCTTTTGGGAAAGGCAGCCCAGGTCAAATCAGATCAGATCCGAAACTGATTATCTTTGTTATATATATTAAATAATCAAGTATTAATACACTTTTATTATTCAATTCAGGAATCAATTGCAAAAGTAAAAGTCAAACCACAGACTCTGTTGATCATTTCAAAAATGCTTGGCAAGGGTGATAGAATATAAGTGTGAAGGCATCTAGTATAAAAAGATTAGAAGCATAACACATGGAAAAGCAGAAAGGCTCCCACACCAACCCAAAAACTGATAGGTGGATCAAAAATGCATCCAGCACTGTAGGATGTGGCATTAGTGGAGGGAGTGGAAGTCGTCGTTGTAGCTGTTGTTGTAGTCATGCTGTTTGTTGTAGAAGTGGTATACATGAAGGTGTTGGCTGTGGTAGTAACAGCAGATGTTATTGACTTTACGCATATGCCAACATTGCCAGCTCCATCTACAGCAACCAGTTCCATTACTTCAGAACAACAAGAGGCTCTGTAGAATGCAAGAGTGACGTTTACACCTTCTCCCCCAATTCTGGTTGTAGTGTTGAGGGTTCCAAGCCCCTGACGCAGAGTCAGAGACTTGATACCTGTCCCATTTCCATCGGTGAGGTTGGCCGAGAGCTCCCATGACGACAGGCTACAGTTGCCTGAGCAGTTAGCATTTACGCTAACAATCTCACAGACTGGAGAGGTGAAGTCTGTAATTTGTGGGGGAGGGGGAAATTAATTCAGATATTAAGATATTACATAGCATTAAAAAAAATGTATATAGTATGTCAAAGATAAACTGGTCAAATATATTTGCTCTGGCATTTAAAAGTTTGGGGATAGTAGTTTTTTTTTGGAAAGATGTCTTAATATTAGCATTATAAATATTTTAACTGTTACTTTTAATCAATTGAATGTGTCCTTGCTGAATAAAAGTAACAATATATTTTTATTTATTTTAATCTTCTTGACCCCCAACTGTCAGGAATAAATAGTACAATTAAATCATGGATTTTATATATATTAATATACTTGCCACTGAGATCATTAGTTAACATAAGTTAACTACTTTAGTTAACATTAACTAAGAATGAATAATAATTCTACAGCATTTATTAATCTTAGTTAATATTAAATTTCATCATTTACTAATGCAATATTAAAATCAAAAGTTGTGTTTGTTAACACTAGTTTATGCACTGTGAACTAACATGAACAAGTGTATACACATACATATATACATACATATACATATCTATATATATATATATATATATATATATATATATATATATATATATAATATATATATATATATATATATATATATATATATATATATATGTGTGTGTGTGTGTGTGTGTGTGTGTCTGTGTTTTGAACCACATGATTCATAAATAGATAGTTTAGATAGATAGTTACCGGAGAAACAACTGTAAGCTTAAGAACAGCATAGTTGAAATCACTTTTTCCTGATGTTTCTGCCTCAATGGTGAGAGTCACTTGAGTGCCTGAAGGAGTGTTTGGGGGTGCAGTGATATTTACTGTGCTATTCCCACTTCCATCGTACATGCTGCTGGGAAATACTGTGGCAAACCCACGGTCATTCCTGGCATTAATATTTAAGAGTACATCAGAGCTATTGTTCACCACTGAGAAAGGGATGCTCAGGGTCTTCCCAGGCTCCCACACCTCATCTGTCCGAGCCTAAGTGTATAGAGAAAGAATAGTACGAGTATGGAAAAATGCATGCCGTTAATAGTTTTAAGGTGGTAAATGTGCATTTGTTGACTCGTGTTAAAAAGCCTGATCTTACAGTAATAACCAGACTTGAAGTTCTTTGTTGAGTGATGGACTGCCTTTGAAAGCGACCGTTTGATGAACGTGAGGAACTCCTCTCCCCCATCACACGGACAACAAATTCTCCGGCGGGGACACTGTTCACTGTGACTAAGAATTTCCCATCTGCAAGCTTTTCTAGAGTTCCATTAATACTCTGGGAATCTGATGATTTCACAAGAGCCACCTCAGTGGGGGTAACAGTGTCCCCACCCATGATGGTGAGCAACAGTGTAACATTACGGTCTGTAGCAGGGAAAGAACAATACAGAGAGTGAAAATACAAGAAGCTTAAAAAGTTGCTAATTGGTCTTATGTTCACTCACTTGCTGGGAGTCTGCCACTCAATACACTGTAGCCTGAATGAGCACCTTCACTTAGCTCCACGAAGTTGAAGAGGAAGTCAATGTCACTTTGGCCTGGTAATTCAGTAAGTAAATGGCTCTTAGAGATGGTTTATACAAAAACGATAATCCTGTCATTCTGAACCTCAAATTCCAACCTATAGGCTCACTAGAAAGATGTGCCTTTCAATTGCTCTGCACAGTTTAGTTCCAGCCAGCTCCAACTCACACCTGTTTGGAAGTTTCTAGTAATCCTGAAGACCTTAATTAGCTGGATCAGGTGTGTTTGATTAGGGTTGGATATGCACTGTGCAGAGCAATTGAGTTTGAGACCATTGGCCGACATTTGTGTAAAACTCCAAAATGTAGTTTCCAGCTGAAATGAGCAGTAGTGGCAGTAAAACACCAACGACAATGCCTTTTCACACAAATTATGATTACGGGGCAGACTATCAATTGATAACGACTTATGTTTTCAGCAGTTCCGTGTACAATGCTATGTTGTGACATCAAAACACTTTTAATATAGTGCATGATTTGTAAACTAATACATTTTGACATTTGCATCACAGATGGCTTTTCTGAAGTAGTAAACATGCTCAGTAGCTCACCTGGTACAGCACTACAGTTGAAATGTGGAGTACTCAGGTACGAGTACCGTGAAACACAAACCATGATGAAAGATTCGTAGAAGCATGCTACCATGGCTCGGTTGCTTCAGCAAGTGCGGTGTTATCTCACATTTGCTTTTTTTAACATGATCAGTTAGGTGTAGGCTAGGGTTTAGTGTATAGTTGATATGTTATTTTGAACACAACAGAGCATTAACCTGCAGTGATACAACAATAAGCATGATAAAATGCTTCCAGATACGTTCATCTGTTTCAAATAAAACTCAACATGCTTTTAGTACCACTTGACATTTTGCTTTGAAAGTGTTATATGTGCAAGAATCACCGTAATATGTTTTGCTGAACTGTCCCCCCAGTTGCGTTTTCCCATGAGCCTGGGTTGTGAAAGACAGTGGTGTCCAATGTAGTTTTAGAACCCATTGACATTTGGATAAAAAAAAAAGCTGACATTCAAAAATATCTTATTTTGTGATCCACGGAAGAAAGAAATTCAAACAGGTTTGGCTCAAAATGAGGGTGGGTAAATGATGACAGAATTTTCATTTTTGGTTGTTATACTAGTGTCTTATGTTCATTTGTAAATGAAAGAGATGTAAAACAAAAAAGTTACCAAGGACTTTGATGGTGTAGGGCTGTAATGAGCTCATTTTGATGTTCCATAGGCCTACTTGATCAAGTATAGTCAGACGCACTGTGTAAAAGTTGCCAACATGCTCAACCAACCCTAGTGTTCCGTTTAATTCTTCATTGGTCTGAGAATCGCCTGTGGAGGTAAATAATAGAATCAAAGATAGCTGATAATATTATAACTCATATGCAATACCTGTCTCAGTATTTGTCTAAACACCTGATGGGCTTGTGATGTTGAACACTAGAGAAGTGCCTGTAATATAGATAGACATATTTTTCAGTGAGTCGTCCACAATGAAAGAGAAGGATTCTTCTTTTCCTGGGTTCCTTACGGCTTGGAAAACAGTTACCTGAAGACACGTGATTAGATTTTGGTAATTCAATGAAAAACATATATATCTTCAATATTGTGGATGGTAAGGATTCTTTGCCAGCCATATGACTGAGAAATACATAATAACACAAATACTGCAGTGTGTAAAAGGTTTGAGATAATGATTTCATTACTAGAGAAGACGTGGAAGCATCCACTATAATTCTGGTGGCTTGAGGAAGTGTTGCTTTGGTAACTTCAATCGCCTGCCCTCCAGAGGCCAGCGCTAAATCCTCATAAACCTGATTTAAGGGATTGGAGATCCTGGTGGAGTAATGCTGATTCTGTCCTTGATTCAGATCCTCACTCCTTCTCCGACGGGCAGCAAGACCATTAGTCAACATGAAGTTCACCTATAAAAAGAAGAAGAGAAAATGTGACTTATTGACTGACAAACTCATTTATTTAGATCTACCATAATAACAATATTTTTTTTTTTTTTCAAGAAAGTACTAGAAAATAATGAGATTTTTTAGAAACATTTTTTTTTTAATTTTGAACATGCATTTGAATAAAATCCATATTAGTAGTCATGGACAAGAGATGCTATCAGGTAATATAACTTAATGCTGTGTATTAATGTGTGTATAAAGGTTGTTTAATTGGCAAAATGTCTATGTCCATAATATGAAAAGAAACTTGTAATACGTACTACAGACTTTGTGCTTTCAATCAATGCCAATATAGTGCTTTTTAACTCTTTGTCCTTTGCATCCGCATCCGTGAAAACAAATATCTTGGTCTGGGGAGGTGAGCCAGTCAGAGCCAGCTGGGAGAATTACATAAATAAATAAATAAATAAATAAATAAATAAATAGAAGTATGTTGTATAGGACACAATTAGAAGTTGGTTCGATTACCATAATTAAAGCAAAACACTCATTGATGTTCTCATACCCGGAGTCCTGAGAGGCAGAGCTCTGGTGTGTCTCCTCCATCATGGGGTTCAAGGGCATTAATCTGTAATTTGAACTCATCAGGGTCTGTTGTTCTTATTAGTGGTCCAAAGTCTTTGGGAGTGTAAAACGGTCAGTTATCAAATAATAATAATAATAATATCATGTTTCCACGCTAATTAGTAGTTGTATGTAATCTTGAGTTCAGATGTCTGTAATTTCTGTAAAGGTACTCACATATTCTCTGTGAAATTAAGAAACAATTAATAAAAATGTCTCTAACCAGGGTCATTAAATGGCACCAGAATGTACTCTGACACAGTGTCTCTCATTCTGTCTGTGATGTCAGAAGTGACTCGTCGTACTTCATCAATGTCATCTCCCATGCTGCCTGTGGTATCAATTGCAAAGCAAAGAACTGAACTCTGAGAGAATCCCATCAATCTAAGAGTAAGTGACCCAAAAAGAGAAAAGAAATATATTTTAAATTCATGTAAAAATGTAAAACCCAACATTATTTTAATTCAATGACATGACATTATTGTGGCCTATGGTCATAAGTGATCAGCAATCTCTGATTAACAGGTGTAGTGATTAATTCAATCAGCAGGCATGAAAAAATATTTTTAGTAGGCCAACCTCAAAAAGTTAGAATCTCCCAATGAACCTCTAATGTCCTCCAGTAGTTCTCTGGTCGCAGCAATAGCCACTCTTGCAGCAGCCTCATGAAGGTAACCATGGCTGGATGAGTGTGTATCTTTATTGATTCCACCTCTAGGTTCTAATAAACTTGAAAAGTCTAAGAAATCTCCATGGCTACATTTCCCTGCAATATTCAAAACAGATTTAATAGTGTGAACCAATGTTATGCATTTTTTTCTTTTAATTAGATTATAAATAATAGTATGAATTCAGTACCAGGTTTCTTGTTAAATCCAAAGTATCCTGATGTCAGTTTTTTCTCATCTATGATGTCTTTCAGGATGTTGCTGTTACAGTTATCATCACAGTTCCTACAAGTAGGTCTGTCTCCTTTAAATATATAAATCCAATTAGAGTTGAATTGAATCAATATTTTTTATAAAAATCAGAGTTGCGTAAATTTGTATGAATTGACTTCCTTTCAATTTAGGAAATGGAATTTGAATTGAATTGGTTACACCTCACAGAAAGTTTGAATTAGAAATACGAAAAGGGAAATTTACTGATGTACAATTCACTTAGAAATTCAATTCCATTATTCCCTGAATGACATTTTAGGATGTGTTATTCCCGGGTCCATAGATTTGTTAAACTGTAAAGAAGTGTATACAAATGAAATTCTATAGGTGATGTTTCAAACTTATATAGCTGGTCATTTATAATGTAATCCGGTATCTTGTAGCACAATTCAAATGTAAGATTTGAATCAGGATTGAAAAACATTCTTATTTATTACTTTTTATTTGTTATTCTTAAATTAAATTCTGAATAGTGTGCAACCTTGATATTAATGAACTGCTGATACAGACAGAAATTACTGTGTGGGATTGTTTTTTGTTTTTGTCAGAGTATTTTGCTTTGGGGCATATGTTAAAAGTTTATACTTTTAAAAAAAATCATGCTTTATACCAAAAATTCTCTGCCATTGTAGCCATCCCTCTGTGCACATCCCTGAGATATATGGAGCTTAAAATATGAAAAAACTATTTTAATTTCAATGGTGTAAATTTCAGTTATTGACAAGTGTCATTTAACAGAACATATTAAATATGATTAAATCTTTTTTTATTATTATTTTTTCATTTTCTGAATTTTTTTTATTTTTTTATTTACAGTTATGAATGTAAAATTTGGCAAGAAATAGTAATAAATTAATAATACATTTAAAGTGAAAATGGTCTAGATTCAAAGGGTAACCAAAAATTCAATTTTTCGGGGTTATAAATATAATAAATATATATTATAAATTCATAAGTTTGAATGTAAATATTTTTAACAAAATTGGCAAAGTCAACACAGAACACTTTACAAAAAGCACAATCCCAAAATAAATGACTGCTTGTTTCTTCAGAGTGACAACAAAGAGAACAATAGAGTGGTGAAACTATGATGTCACTTTAGCATTTCGAGAGTTAGCATTTTAGCCCTTCCGGTTCCATCGTCCCAGAGTCAATGGGTTTTTTGAATGGGATTTTGGTTAAATCCCTAAAATAAGGTCCGTGGTTTACATAGGCTCAAAATAAATTTCACGTTTTATTCTACAACATAAAACAAACCAGTTACACCCCACTCGTGATTTTTTTAAACTGATACATTTCT
The DNA here is from genome assembly GCF_018340385.1 of Cyprinus carpio. NCBI lineage: Eukaryota > Metazoa > Chordata > Actinopteri > Cypriniformes > Cyprinidae > Cyprinus > Cyprinus carpio. The sequence goes on along the minus strand of NW_024879144.1, from coordinate 23,670 downwards.
TTAAAAAGATGGTGGCTAACAAGTTGCTAAATGGGACTACATTGTGCCGTCGGAGACATTAAACGTCATCATGCCGAACAGTTGATCAATTTACAGTATTTTCCAGTTGTAGTATAATTTGTAGTACAAATAACTGTAGAATAACCAATGAATAGTTTCCCGCATTTTCCCACATATTGTTGGTCAACGATGATTTTTTTGTTTTGCCCTGAAATGCAACAAGTCTTTGGATGGAAGATGCTCATTTTATCACTTTCCTACTGATGCGGAGACTGGGTTCGTAAGGTAAACTCATATGATTATTCCATTTAAACACCACATTTACCAGCTTAGTCACAGTAAAAGTGAAACTTTAACCATGCATAGTGCTTAAATGTTTACGGCCACATGAAGCTGTTAGAAAGCATAGGAGGATTTCCTAGAAGCAAGGATAAAATAACATTTTGTGTAACTTACCCACCCTAACGAAGCTGAAATGTGGTACTTTATTTACTAAAATAATTTTATTTTTACCATATCCAAAAACTCGCTCACTCTAATGTTATTTAATAGATTAAATGCAGTAGAATTTTATTGAATAGTACGTGGAGACACGTTTTTAATTAAAATATATATAATAATCAAGGATTTATTGACTTTTAATGCACCTTATTTCAAAATGTATAGAAATATGGGCTTTCATATGTCCTTTAGTAATGATTATTTAATTTATTCACTATAATATTTATTATGAATGTCTCATTTCAGTTTTAGTTTGGCTCTAGTTTTGTATTTATTATAGTTTATATGAAAAGGCTCATGTAGCGTGAATTAAAATTCATCTACAGAGTAAATCCTTTTCACTGAACACATTAAAAATAAGTTTGAAAAAGTTGTGGGAAGCGTGGTGGTGGTGACGCTGAAGGTGAGCGACCGTGGGGCTGTAGTTTGTTTATAGCCTAAGTTTAGCTTTTAATTTCTGGCGGTTTTATTTAGGCTTCAAAATTCATCAAAGTTATATTATTTTGTGAAGATTATCTTGATGGGCAAAATGTGTAAGTTTCATGAACTATGGTTGAACACAGAGCTTATTTTTTCTGATAATCCAAGAGCCTATGGAAAAATCCTATAGGCTTTTTGTCGAGGGAACCAGTGTCATGCTAACAGCCGATCCGCCTACAGAGTGACGTCATTGTTCCCCCACTCTATTAGGGGAAATACTATTGTTAAATTTAGCAAGTTTGTAATTTACTGGGTAGCAATTGTGGATCATTCTAATAGAGATTTCAATAACTTTATTAGATAAAAAAAGATTTTTTGTTGAAGAAGCCAAAAATCTTCACATTCTATATCAGTACAGTACATGGCCAACCAAAATGAGCTTTTTGCTGCCACGAGCACCGCCGTCACTGTGTCTGCAAAGTGCATTTGCAGCTTTTGACCACTGAGTGGCGCTTTAACCACAAGTTATCAAACAAGCGCATCAAAGCACATTTTCGCAAATAGCTGTCAGCTGTGCCTCACCGATGTGTTATATTTGACGGCTGCAGTCAGGGAAAAGTGAAAGAAAAACCCTCTATTTAAAATATTTAATATTCACAGATGAAAGTTTAATACTTATGAAGTTATGTGCATTTCTTAGAATGAATTCAAGCAGGATAAATGTCAAGCCTATAAGCCTGTGCTTATATTTTCTCTAAGCTACACAGTATAACACCTTATTTTAGATTTGACACATTTAATAGGTGTGCAAGATTATTTCTATAATATGAATTATGTGTTATATTATCCTAAAGAAATGGTGGTTTACTTTGCATCGGAGCATTAAAAGTGGTAGCCTATTTTAATGAGCTAGGCTACATGGATTTATATGCAAAATGTCATTATTCTCACATATTAGGCCTATATTTTTCACAAATACATTTTTAATTTATATTTTAAAATTCCTTTAATAAAACAGCATTCATTTTTGTCACGCACTACTATGTTATTCGTTACCTGTCCTTTATTTTGACAGATAACTTCTTGGGAAAAAGATATCTGTCTGTACACTGATTAAGAAATTGTTGCATGTTTAATAAGTTATTTCCTTTATTTTAGTATAATGTGAGGCACTGTATAATTTCTCTCCCATTATTTAGGCCTAATTAAAACAAGAAACGAATAAATTAAACCTGCACGATTTAGCTAAATCCTTGAAATTCTAAAGAATGGACAGATTAATAAAACGTCCTCATGATTAAACTCATCATTATAATCAACAAAGTGCACACGATGTAAAAAAGAGCTTCATTAATTGACAACTTCAGTGATTTTAAAGGGGGCCTTCTTTACTTGCTTTCATACAATTTAAGTAAAAAAAAAAAAAAAAAAAAATGCAGCCGCATTTAAATGCAGGTGTGTTTCATATTCCTTAAAATATCAGAGTGCAAGATTTGTGCGGTGCGCACGAAGATGAGTGCGATGCGCAGTATTTATTCTTAGTTGTCTACTTATTTTATCTTCATTACAAATCTTGTTTGGTTTTATTTTGGATAATTGCATGTAAAAAAAAAAAACATTTACTTTGTAATGCACATGCAAAATGTGAAACTTCCATCTTATTCGCAGTCTATACCATTTTATAATTATTTGTACAATAATAATTCAGCATCGCGTTAGTTCAGTCAGGCCACGTTAGTCACGCTTGCATCAGCCGACAGTCAGCTGTTCCTGACACGTACCCAGGGTGCGATTTCCCCGGGGGGATGGGGGGATCCCCCCCCCCTCTGGTCTATGCATCCCTGCCTCTGCTGAATAACTTTTATCCCTGGTGGGGATAAAAACATCATGCAAACCCGCTCTGACGTCCCGATCTGAATCAAATGATTCGCGATACGCGATCCGATTGAAGCGCTTCGAAACAGTGAATCATTTTGCGAAGCAATGGGTTTAACTGATTCGGAGTTTCAAATAGCTCAGTTTGTGTTCTTTGCTCGCTTTTCTCTATGTAATTTGTTGTTTGAATGACCGTGGACATTAAATCATTACAATTAATAGGCCCTAACGTAGGCTTACAATGTTTTTATTAAACTGAGATCACACTAAATACAATTTCGTCGTATTAAAAACATTTAAAAAAAAAAATTCAAAAGCATCTGTTTTTTTCACAAATCGCACCCTGCACGTACCAATCCAGTCTTGACACCTATCACATGCGGTCTATTTAAATTCCCATTCTTCAGCGTCTCTTCCGTCGCATCGCTGCTTGCAATTAACTCCCTCCTCCAACCCCAACTCCACCAACTGAACCTGTAATCCAATCTAACTTTGTTCTTTCTTTACAGTCTCTTCATTGAAAGCAGTGTCTGTCACATTTCGTTTACAACTCATGTAATTGTGAATTGTAATTATCTATGCATATAATGGTTCTGTTCTGTACCCCAGGGGGGTTTGTCTTGCTGCTCTCCCCGCACTGTCCATAACCATACCGCCAACACTAACTGTATGCAATATAACTGTCATAAATATACTTGACAGAAGTGGTCCTAATTGAATTTAACTTAACCTGCTTTATATCTTTATTATTTAATGCAAAAGAGATTTATTAAAATAAGTTTATAAGAGTCATGCATCCATTTAATCTTGATCAAGAATGAATGATCAATGATTTGGAGAGACATCGGCCGTTAGATCATTTTAAAATGTCAAATAGCCTTCAATTTACAGGTTATAACTGCATCTGTCTCGGTTGTAGACTATTTTTAATGTGGATCCCGTACTGTAACAGAAAATAAATGTGCTCTATTATTACTCATATTCAAGTGTTTGTGTGAAAATTATTAATGCGCATGCATGACAGGGAGGCGCCCTCTCGATCACTTGATTTTTTTCCTGAAAATGAAATAAAATTAGGGTGCCTCACATACATGAGAAATATATCTACAGAAAGCTTGAAATGTAATCATTATGTAATCTGTGAAGGTTGCATTTCTCTTTAAAGGCACGTACAGTATACTGTGGGGAAGTGAGAGTCAGCACCGTGAATTCGATCTTGAAGCCGACAAAAAAACATTTGTTTATTAATAAATAAATTAAAATGTCTCCTTTTTCCCAATTATTAGGTTACTTCTGCCTGTGCTTTGTGGCAAACTTAATGCATGTGCTTGAGCGTGGAATATATCAAGGCTCATTATGGATATATAGAGGTTAATTTAATATAAACATGCGATAGTAGTTGAATAATGACTTAAAGGAACGACTACTAGTTACTAGAAAAATCTTACGTGGGGGACAGACCTATTAAATACCCTCAAGACATCTCTTTTAATGTTTTTAAGGGATATTTTATACGCGTTTGCATAAATTCTAAAAATCCCAGGTTTTGACTGCGAATGTCACATCAGTAACGAATTGCCCAGTAATGAAACTAAAAATAATTAGACCTACATGACGTCTCAGGACAGTTTTTCTTATTACTGCAGTATATTTTTTACATTTGTATTGCCAAAACAACTGCAGCGTTGCCGTGAACAATTAAAACTGAAAATAGTACAAAGCAACAAATACATTGAGAACAAATGTTTTTGTCTCTTTGGCAGATGCGCATCTCTTTCGGTAGTCTTTTTGTCTGTCTCTAAGAGGTGCCTCGTCTCTCCTGAGAAAAAAAAAAACATTGTAATGTATCTAATACTTTGTATGCAGTTGCAAAAATGACAAAAGCCAAACCAAATGAGGCATTTGTCCTACTTTCACTAAACCTGCTTTGCTAGTTTAAAACCCTCATAAGACACTGTCCATATGAAAGACCAAGAGATTAACACCTTTATTTCAACCCCCACAAGCTATACAGAACAAACCCCAACCCCCTCCAGCTGAACTGAATTCGGTCTGTTTTTTGGCTGCGAGGAACGGTGTGTTGTCATGTTACTGGGTTGAAATTGCTGCCTGCACTCACAGCAGCCATACTCTTTTTATTTATTATTTTTCATTGTAAGTTAATGCTGTTAAATAGAGAGTTAAAAAAAAAAAAACTACTGTAGGCTATTCACTTGGACCTCATTATATTGAAGTACAAATCCAAACACCAGAAGCAAGGCTATATGGTTGAAATAATATTTTAGTTCAAAACTTTAAGTGCCATTGTTTAAAAAATGCTTTATTGACTAACGTTTCATAGACATTTAGTTGTTGTGCTTTAAAATTCCATGCCATTTGTAATTTCACAGTATTTTCACCTACTAAATTACTACCCTTGTAAAGTCACAATTCTATAATGGTAAAATTTACTCAGGCCGATGACATTTTTTGTATGACATTAAATGTTTTTATTTTTTAATTTTTTTTATAATTGTACATAAATGGGTGAAGCAAAACAAATATGATTATTTCTGATAACTTTTTAACTGCAGGCAGATATAGCCCTACATTATTGTACATTACAAATATTTGTATCGTCCCTTATTTTCTTAAAGAATAAACACATTTTCTACAAGAATAAACACTATTTTCTTAAAGAATAAAAGAGAAAGAATCACAATTAGCCCTTATTTTAAAAAAAAAAAAAAGAAAAAAAAAAACCCGTTGAAGGAGATATGCGAGCTGTCACGGGATGAGACAGGAGGCAGACAAGGTGGTAAGTCTAATAGCTTTATTAACAGAATGCTCCGAACCAGATGGGAGAATATGAGAGCGAACAGGATGGTAAGAACCAATGTCGACTTAACTGAAGAGTCTCTGATCACAGGAAGTGGGGTGAGGGATCACAGAAGGAGGACTGAAGACAGAGGAAGACTGGGCCGATCTTTGGAGATGACTGGCGGGTTGCGGATTCTCAGGTGAGTGTAGAAAATAGAGTCTGTATGCCATGAGATGACGAGACCAGACGAAGACTGAAGGGTGAGAGTGGGCATATAAAGGTGAGCAGTGATGAAGGATAGCAGATGACGGTGATGAGGATGAAGAGATGCAGGTGATGGTAAATAATATTCAGGGGATAACGAGCGAGTGGGAGGAGAAGTGATTGTGGGGAGTGTGTTGATGTTGGTATTCTGGGGGTGACGAGCGTGTGGGTGTGGGTATTGATGATGATGGTGTTGATCGTGACGGCGGCGAGGTCTACCATGACCCCTGGGGGGCAGGACGATCAGGATGGTCTGCATGAAACTGGGGTGAGGAGAGCTGGGTCCAGGATGTCTTCGCGGGGTACCCATGAGCGCTCCTCGGGGCCATAATCCTCCCAGTCTACTAGATATTCCAGCTGAGGTCCTCGTCGCTGTGAATCCATGATGGTGCGGACACGGTAGATAGGTTCTTCTACTGGAATGGGAGGAGGAGGTACGTCACTGGGTCCAGGATCTGAGGGAGGAGAAGTGACAGGATCAGTGAAGGGTTTTAAAAACAAGGAGACGTGAAATGAAGGTGAAAACTTGTAATGAGGTGGAAGGTTGATCCTGTAAGTGACGTCATTCAGCTGCCTCTGCACGGTGAATGGTCCGATGTATCGGGGACTCAGCTTACGGCAGGGCAGGCGAAGGAGGATGTCTCGGGTTGAGAGCCACACCTTCTGACCAGGTTGATACTGGGAGGGTCTGTCCGTCGACGATCGGCTTGGGTCTTGTGCCCTCGCACTGCCTGTTGGAGGTGCACGTGAGCTGAGTCCCATACCCCTCTCGCTCTGATGGAACCAATAGTCAACAGCTGGAACCTCCGAGGGCTCACCAGACCAAGGGAAGAGAGGAGGGTTGAAAACCCAGGATACACTGGAATGGGGTGAGCCCGGTGGTGGATTGCCTGAGAGAATTCTGGGCGTATTCAGCCCAGGGGAGGTAGCGGCTCCAGCTGTCCTGGTACAGGTGGCAATACAATCTGAGGTATCGTCCTATCTCCTGGATCTTCCGCTCAGTCTGGCCGTTCGTCTGAGGGTGATATCCTGAGGAGAGACGAACAGTAACCCCAAGTAGTCGGAAGAAGGCTTGCCAAACTCGAGATATGAACTGCGGACCTCTATCTGATACTATATCTTCGGGAATTCCGAAATTTCTGAAGACATGGTGGAAACAAGGCTTCAGCGGTCTCGAGAACCGAGAACCGATCCACTGCTACTAGGATACAGGAGAAGTTATTAGACTTCGGAAGGTCAGTCATGAAGTCCACTCCAAGATGAGACCACGAACGATGGGGTATAGGAAGTGGTACGAGTTTACCCTCCGGGAGTTTTCTGGGAGTATTAGTGATGGCGCAGACTGAGCAACCTCGAACGAACCGGGAAACATCTCAGGAGATAGACGGCCACCAGTACCGTTGATTGAGGAGCGAGAGGGTACGCCTGCTACCTGGATGTCCAGAGCCCGGAGCGGTATGAGCAGAGTCCAGAAGGGCGGTGCGGAATTGTTGAGGTAAAAAAGATGAGCCCCTCTGGACCTCCCGGCGGAGCGGGATGGAGACGGTTTTCCTGGGATATCTGTTCATCTAAGTCCCAGAGGGATCGGACTGACGAAACACGGCTGGGAGGGAGAATGGGTTCAGGGAGGCGCTCCTCAGACGAGGAATGATGGAGGCGAGAGAGAGAGCATCCACTTTACCATTCTTACTGCCAGGTCTGTAGGAAACAATGAAATCAAAACGAGTAAAGAAGAGAGCCCAACGGGCCTGACGAGGATGGAGCCTCTTAGCTTCTTTGAGGTATTCCAGATTACGATGATCGGTAATGACTTGAAATTGGTGATTGGCTCCCTCCAGCCAATGCCTCCACTCTTCCAAGGCAAGCTTGATTGCAAGCAGTTCCCGATTCCCGATGTCATAGTTCCGCTCCGCCGGGGACAGCTTGGATGGAGTCTGGAAGGTTCACCCTGCTGCTGGGAGAGGACCGCTCCCACCCCAGTAGAAGATGCGTCAACCTCGACGACAAATGGCAGATCTGGATTAGGATGGACGAGGATGGGAGCGGATAAGAAGGCGTCCTTTAGTTGTTGGAAGGCTTGGATGGCTTCGGAGGAGAAGGACAGAGACTTGGGCTGGCCTTTCAAGGAAGAGGTCAGAGGAGCACTGATAATACTGTAGTTGTTGATGAATCTTCTGTAAAAGTTGGCAAATCCGAGGAATCTTTGAAGCTCTTTCACTGTAGTGGGCTGCGGCCAGTTCCGGATGGTATCCACCTTCCTCTGGTCCATTTGCACACCATGCTGATTTATGATATAGCCCGAAGCCTGCACCGAAGTGGTGTGAAATTCAACACACACTTCTCCAATTTCAAGTACAACTGATGGGCTCTCAATTTCTTCAGGACCAGAGTCGGACATGGCGTCTGTGTTCAGGAAGTGACGATGAGTAGATGAGGATATCATCCAAGTAAACCACGACAAATCTATTGAGATACTCTCTGAAACACTTCGTTCATATAGCTTTGAAAAGACTGCAGGGGCGTTGGATAAACCGAAAGGCATTACCCTGTACTCATAGTGGGCCGGAGGGCGTGACGAAGGCAGTCTTCCACTCGTCACCCCGACGAATACGGATCAAGTTGTATGCACTGCGCAGATCCAACTTGGAGAATATACGGGCCCCACGTAGTTGTTCTAGGGCTGCTGGGACCAGAGGAAGGGGGTAACGAAATTTGACAGTTTGGGAGTTGAGGCGGGGTGGCGGTAATCAATACACGGTCTCAAGCCTCCATCCTTCTTAGCCACGAAGAAGAAGCTGGGAAGCGGCAGGTGAAGCAGATGGACGGATGAACTGTTGCTGAAGGGCTTCTTCCACATACTCCTCCATGGCCTTCTGTTCCGGGATGGAGAGAGGGTAGCTACGGCCTTTAGGTAGAGTGGCTCCAGGTAGCAGGTCGATGGCGCAGTCCCATGGCCGATGAGGTGGTAACTTGGTAGCCAACTGCTTGCTGAACACATCCTGGAACGCCCCGTACTCAGCAGGAATCTCTACTTGATGCTGGACTTCTGGACTCTCAACTGAAGTCGAAACAGACTGGAAGCTTGGGTTTTTCGCACTGAAGACGAAGAAGAGGGAGGAAATAGGGCTCTCGGGTTCCTCTTAACCGGAGCTAGACAGGTATGAGTACAGTTTTTCTCTCCCAACGAAGAACCTCCCCGGATTTCCAGTCAATGGTGGGCTGATGTTGGATTTGGAAGGGGCGTAGGGGGGTGAGATGATGAGTTGAGTAGTAGAGTACTAGGAATGAGATCTCTTCTGTGTGTAAACAGCCAATGCGGAGCGTTAATGTGGGAAGAAAACATGACTGATTCGACCTCGATCCAGCGGCTTTCCTTGAATGGTTTGGATTCTGAGTTTCTTGATAACTGCGCGGTGCTTGCAGACGTTCAGTTTTTGGAGGAGCGGGTTGAAATGAAGTTCCCCGCTGAACCAGAGTCGAGGAGGGCTTGCGCTGAGACCCAGACATGAGAGGTTAACAGATGAAACCATGGTACGGTTTAAGGATTCAAACTTTAGGAGGGATCTGAATGGAGCTTACCGCTGAACGTTGAGGGTCGAACAGGGCAGGAGCAGATGAGATGATTGTCGCCCCCGCAGTACAGACAAAGGTGAAGCTGGATGCGACGCTGACGCTCCGAAAGGAGTGAGATGGGGTGGAGTCCACTTGCATGGGTTCAGGTGCTGGAGGAGAAAGCAATGGGAGCCGAGGACAGAGGACTGACAGTGGTAAATGGATTGTCACAGGGCAGATAAGCGTTGAGATACTCGAATGTTTTTTTTAATAAGGTTCTCAATTCCCATGGAGTCATCATAAACTACCAGCAGCTGACGGATGTTTGGATTCAGGCCGTGGCGGAAAGCAGTAATCAGGGCAGATTCGTTCCAACCACAGGATGCCACCAGGGTGCGAAAGTGGAGAGCATATGTGTTGACAGAAGAATTTCCTTGACGGAGATTGTAAAGCTGATCATGAACTGAGAGATCTGAAACTGCTTGGCCAAAGACTTCCCTGAAAATGAGAAATGAAACCTGACAGGGACTTTAACACTTGAGAATTTGAACTTGAGATGGTGGAATCCTGACACGAGCAAATAATAGATTTAAAAAAGAAAAAGTGGTTTATTAAATTTTTATTAGATTTTAGATTTAGATTTTTTTATTAGATTTATTAAAATAAGTTTATAAGAGTCATGCATCCATTTAATCTTGATCAAGAACAATGAATGATCAATGATTTGGAGTGGTATCGGCCGTTAGAATCATTTTAAAAAATGTCAAATAGCCTTCAGTTAACAGGTTATAACTGCATCTGTCTCGGTTGTAGACTATTTTTAATGTGGATCCCGTACTGTAACAGAAAATAAATGTGCTCTATTATTACTCATATTCAAGTGTTTGTGTGAAAATTATTAATGCGCATGCATGACATGGAGGCGCCCTCTCGATCACTTGATTTTTTTTCCTGAAAATGAAATAAAATTAGGTGCCTCACATACATGAGAAATATATCTACAGAAAGCTTGAAATGTAATCATTATGTAATCTGTGAAGGTTGCATTGAATTACAATTAGCCCTTATTTAAAAAAAAAAAAAAAAAAATAAAAAAAAAAAAAAAAAAAAAACACCTGTTTAAAAAAATATGCGAGCAAAATAATAGATTTAAAAAAAGAAAAAAGTGGGTGCTTGGTTTCCGAAATGGAAAAACGATTTTAGCTCTTATCACATAGTAAAGAATGATATGAAAAAAGTCATGATAACATATTTTTAAGTTAGGCTACTTTAATTCATAGAAAAAATTTAAGCAATTTAAAGTTTTTTTATACTAGATTCAACTTGAATTTCAATACAATTAAACAGAGTTTAACCCTTTTGCTGTGTGTGGGGACGTTTTCATCTAGGGGGTTAATGTTGAGTCTTAATTTGGCCACAACTTTCTCTGTGTTTTTTAGCAAATGTGAATGATTTTTTGGTGACAAATCTTATTTTGACATATTTTAGGAAAATGCTTTGAAATTTTTCAAAAACTCAACAATACACTGTGGGCAAATTCACTACCCTTTCATTAAACTGCTGTAAAAATGTATCAGATAAATATTTTTTTCAAACTTTTTTGCATAAATGTATTAATAAACCTAAGTCCTGATCAAAACTACCAAATGTTTAAAAAAAATACAATCTGAATTTATTAAAGATTTTTAACTATTTAATTACCAAGTTCATAAATGATGTCACTGATTTGGGGGGAAAACACACAAAATTAATTGTTTTCAATATAAAAAGTGATTGTGGACTGGATATTTTTTTTACCTTTTATCAGGAGTCTTGGGCATGTCAAAGATTAGTAACAACATTGGCTTTGATTGCATTGTTAGTTTTTTTTGCAGCATTAGATTTTAATTTTTTCTTCCCTCATTTTAAGGTTTCATGGCTGTTTTTGCCCCATTGACTTCCATGGTAATAATATTTTTTGATTGCAAAAGCCATGAACACCATATAATCATGCATTCTTGACTGTTGATGGTTTTCCCTTTTTTGGAAGAGGTCAAATTTTTATTTTTTACAGTTGATCACTAGGTGGGACCATCAACCCTTTAGACATGTCGGTGGAAAAAAAAAAAAGCTTAGTTTCTGGCTTATATATGGAGTTATAATGGAGTATACCAGCAAAATATAGTGTGTGTGTGTGTGTGTGTGTGTGTGTGTCACACCCAGGGGCTGGCTATGCTTTGACTAAGCCACACCCCTTCTCAACTTCCACCTCGAGGAGGTCCCCAAAGCCAACCCAATGGCCAAACAACACGAGAACAAGTAAGTGATAAAACAATCTTTATTTAAATATTTAAAAATAGCTTGGGGAATAGGGAAAGGGCAATTAAAACTAAACTCTGACTCGGCCCTCCAGATGGGCTATGGCCGGGAAGAGGTCAGGGAGCAAGGGGGCCACGGGGATCCGGGGCGTGGGACTCGGGCCCCGGCCTGAGTCTTAGGTATCCGTAGCGCCCTCCTTCTTCCTCCTCTTCGCTGAATACAGCTCACGGTAAGTACTGGTTCACACAGTTCGTTCCTTGGGTGCTCACTCGCTTTCTCTTTCTCCACAGGCAGCGGCTGGGACACACAGGCACAGTTAGTTCAGCTTGGTTTTGCTCTCACCTCTTCGCTGATTACAGCTCACAGTAAGTACTGGTTCACACAGTTCGTTCCTTGGGTGCTCACTACTCGCTTTCTCTTTTCTCCACAGGCAGCGGCGTAAGTACAGGTTTCCTCGGTCTCGTCCTCGTGTTACCCACTCTCTCTCCTTTTCTCTCCACAGGTATCAACTTGGGCACAATAGCACAGTTAGTTTGCTTTGAATGGCTCTCACCTCTGGGCTGGACACAGCGTACTGTAAGTACAGGGTTCGCTCTATTCCTCCTCGTGTTATTCACTCTCTCTCCTTTTCTCTCCACAGGCATCAACTTGGGCGCACTAACACAGTTAGTTTGCTTTGAATGGCTCTCACCTCTGGGCTGAACACAGCGTACTGTAAGTACAGGTTTCCTCTGTTTCTCCTTGTGTTACTCACTCTCTCTTTCCTTTCCTCTCCACCGGTATCAACTTGGACGCAAAGCACAGTTACCTCTGCTTTGGATGGCTTTCACCTCTGGGCTGGACACAGCGTACTATGCTATCTCCGGAGATCTGAAGCACGCTCACAACATATACTGTACTGAACTAGGCTAGGACCAGCAGTCTCCTTGTCCTCCCGCGACGAAGTGCGGTGAAGGCGGGGGTTTATCTGACAGGACACACGGCAATACACAGCAGCCCACAGCAATATACAGCACCACGTCAAAAATTATAGGTTTTTCACAGCATGAAGACTCCCCCACCCCACTCAGTGTACAAAAGGACACCCGTCTTCCTTCACTTCGCTTGGTTCGGATCTGGCGATGGAATATGCGGCCTAGCTAGTGATGTCGTCGTTGTTGACTACTTCAATAAGTATTCCTTCGGCTCTCCCACCACGCTATATTAGGGGTAGGGCCGCCCTCCTCCTCCTGGAGAGATCTACACAACGCCAGGTCAATATACAGGGCACTTTCGACTGGCTCTTAGTACTCACATCAATGCCGCTTTCCAATCCCCTTTTTCACGTCGTCTCAGTTCGCCGTATAATCCGTTCACTTCTCAACCTTTAAGGTTCGCGATGTCTTCACAATCATACAATTCCAGCCTGAGGGAGAGAGAGAGTTAGACAGCCGCCAGCAGCGCACCAAGACGGGCACAACACAGTGCTTCACACACACCAGAAAGAGCCCTCAGACTGTGTGAAATAACTTGGCCTTAAGTACTGCCTTGTCCAGCGTATCCTCCAATCACCAACCGCTGTCCCTAACTAGGCACAGGTGCATCGAATTCCCTGATTTTCCTTCTTACGGCGCTACCGGAAATTCCGGTGTTCTGTTTTTTCCGGTCCGGGCGGAAACACTTCCGGGCGGAACCAAACTTCCCGAATTTTGGTTCCGCCCCTAAAGATCGTCACCTTGTGACATCCTCCCCCGCCAATCCGTTCTAGTCCCTAGAACGTCCTCGGGCTGTCCACTCCCCATAGCGGGCAGGGGGTCGGCCTCGGTTCTCTCGCTGGGATCGTCTCACTGGTGAATCGGGCTCAGCTTGTTCAGGGGCTGCTTCTGGTTCTCTCGGGGCGATCGGGGGTGGTGCCACCACGGGGTCTCCCTGGTACCACAGCCCAACCTTCAATCCAGGGGGCCGCTGGTACAGGTTCCGTGGGGACTTCTTCCACGGCTTCGGGGTAGTTAGGGCATGGGCGAATCATGTTCCGGTGCACCACACGGTCGGGGCCTGACTTCCCTTCTGGCCGGATGGTATAGACCGGCTGTCCCGGCCTCTGCTGCCGGCAGACTACATAAGGGGTGGCCTCCCAACGGTCACTCAGTTTTCCCCTTCCCCTGCCGCCGATTATCTCTCACCAACACCCTCTCTCCTGGCAGTAGAGGGGCTTCTCTAGCAGTCCGATCATACAACCGCTTACTTTTCTCTCCTGCCGTCTGTATCCTTTTCGACACCTGCTCGTAGGCGAAATGCAAGCGCTGGTGATGGCGCCCCACCCACTCCGTTACACTTGCTTCCTCTTGGTCGGCTGTCACTCCTAGGACCAGGTCAGTAGGCATTCGTATGTGTCTGCCAAACATCAGGTAAGTGGGGGCGTAACCCGTAGTACTATGTATACTGTTGTTATAGGCCTGTAGGAGGTTTGGCAAGGCACTCACCCAATCGTCCTGCCGTTGTTGGTCCAAGGTCCCCAGCAGCCCCAATAGGGTCTGATTGAATCTCTCACAGCCGCCGTTCCCCTGAGGATGATACGAAGTGGTGTGAGTTTTCGTGCAACCGTACAACTGGCATAGTTCTCTTATTACCCTGGACTCAAAGTTGGCTCCTTGATCGGAGTGCAGAAACTCCGGGCATCCGAACGTCTGGAAGACGGCCCGCCATAAAACTGTAGCGGTGGTGGTGGTTGCAGTCTGGTCGAGGGTGGGGATAGCCCAAGCGTACTTTGTGAACAAATCCGTTATTACCAAGATGTTCTGGTAGCGATCTCGTGGTCGACCCAGTGTCAAGAAGTCCATAGCCATGATATGAAGGGGGGCCTTCGCATGGATGGGTACCATTGGCGCTCGGACCTCCCGTCTGGACTTAAACAATATGCATCTCGGGCAAGCTTGAATTAGGGCGTGCACCGATGCCTCTAGCCCGGGCCAAAAGAAGAATCTCCTAAGCAGGGACACGGTCCTCTCCTGTCCCTGGTGCCCCAACTGGTTGTGGTACGCCGAAACTAAAGCCGTTACCTCATCTGCGGGTACCACGATCTGGCGTACTTCTTCGCCCAACTTCGGGTCACTGACCCCTTCTGCACAGAACGCCATCTCTCAGCTCCAGCCTGTCCCATTGCCCCCAGCACAGCCTCCTCCCAGTATCCGTCTGGGCTAACCTCTCCGCTGGCGTCAGCCGTCGGCCCTGTTCCAGCCATTCTCTTACCAGCCGCACATCTTGATCCCTGGCCTGTCTCTCCCTCCACCGACGGGGATCCCATCCCCAGTTCTCAGGCACGGCCTCTTGTCTGCTGCCTGGTGCCTCTACTGCTCCTACCATATAGCCCTCCTCCGGGCTGGCCCCTCCGGGGCTTTCCGCTTCGGGCAGCCTTGAGAGGACGTCCGCGTTCGTGTGTTCACGCCCTGGTCGGTACTGTAGTTGATAGTCAAAGTTGGCCAGTTGGGCCACCCACCGCTGCTCCACGGCTCCCAGCTTCGCCGTCTGTAAGTGTACTAATGGGTTATTGTCTGTAATGATCGTCACCTTGGCACCCCAGAGGTAGTCTTTAAATTTCTCACTTAGGGCCCACTTCAACGCCAGCAGCTCCAATTTGAAAGAACTATAGTTCGCATCGTTCCTCTCGGCTGGGTGGAGGCTCCGGCTGGTGTACGCGATGACCCTCTCGACTCCGTCCTGCCGTTGAGCCAACACCGCTCCCAGCCCGAGATTGCTGGCATCTGTATACAAAAGGAATGGTTTTGCGAAATCTGCGTATGCCAAGATAGGGGCCTGTAGCAGCTCCTGCTTCAATGTCTGGAACGCCGACTCACAATTTGCATCCCAGTCTACGTTGGGCGACCCCCCGGCCCCGGTTACGACCTGTGCCAACCAGCAACTGATTAAGGGGTTTAGCAATTTTTGAAAAAGTCCTTTATGAAACGCCTATAGTATCCCACAAATCCTAAAAAGGATCGCACTTGCCTCACTGTCCTCGGGGCCTTCCAGTCCTTCACGGCCGATACCTTTCCAGGATCTACGGACACTCCAGCCGCACTGACCACGTGGCCCAGAAAGTTGACTTCTCTCCGTAGTAAGTGACACTTATTGGGCTGTAGTTTCAATCCGTACTTCTCCATGGCCCGAAAGACTTCCTCGAGGTGCCTCAGGTGTGAATCAAAATCTGGGGAGTAGACAATCACATCATCCAGGTAAACTAATACTGACTCCATTAACTGGCCCTCCCAAGCACCGCTGCATCAGCCGCTGGAAGGTGGCCGGAGCGTTACAGAGCCCGAAAGGCATCCGGTCCCCTTCAAATAGTCCAAACGGGGTTGGTAAAGGCTGTCTTCTCCCGGTCTGCTTCGGCCACCTGCACCTGCCAGTAGCCACTGGCCAAATCTAAGGTAGAGTACCATGCCGACTGCGTGAGGCTGGCAAGCGAATCTTCGATCCGTGGCAAAGGGAAAGCGTCTTTCTTAGTCACGAGGTTCAGCTTACGGTAGTCCACGCAGAATCTCCAAGCCCCCGTCTTCTTTTGCACCAGCACTATGGGGGCCGCCCACGGGCTGCTGCTTTCCCTGACAACTCCTTGCTTCAGCATGCCTTGCAGGAGTGTACGTACCTCGGTATACAAAGTGGGCGGAATTGGGCGATACCTCTCCCGGCTGGGCCCTGCATCCCCGGTAGGTATATGATGTTGTACCACCTGGGTGCATCCGTAGTCTTCATCGTGGGTGGCGAACACATGCTGCCATCTCCGAAGGAGGGCCTGTAACTTCTGTGTCTGTGCTTGCTCTAAATCCTCCCCCTTGTAATGACTCACCCGCCAGGTGGCTCGACACACTCCTCTCCATACCACCCCATGGGGTGTCTACTTGTGTCAGGGCCACCTCGATGACAGTGGGGCACACCTGACGAAAACTAATATCCCTCTCTTCCCTTACTTGGTGGGGTGTAACCGTTGTCAGACGGGCTAATCGTTGGTGCCGATGTAGTTGCACCGCGTATGGGTGTACATTCCGTATCCTCACGGGGACTCTCCCCCCGCCGGACCGTCGCTAGTCCTCGTGCCACTTCCACTTGTGTGGACAATCCACATGGGGCTCCACCAGCACCCACTCTTCTGGGCCCGCTCTTCGGGCGGTACTCGCGCCCACACAACAGCCTCACTTTTTGCGGGGACAGACAAAGCAAAACGACACATCACTCTTCCTACCTCTTCCTGTTCTCTGCGGACTTGGCTCATTTGCACCCTTCGACAGTCAGCTACCACACACTCCCACTTGGGCCTCTCTGCAGGTGGTATCTTCGATACGGGCCTAGCCCGAAATAGCTCTTCCCAGCAATCAGCGAGGACATTCATGCCCAACAGGGCTCGATGTGCACCCAGACAATGGTCTTGCACGATAATCACACCTTTCTGGGGGACCATCACTCCGTGAACCTCTAGGTCCGTCAATCGGTAGCCAATATATGGGATGTCGAGGCCGTTTGCGCCCTTCAGAGTAAGCCAGGGGGCCTCCGCCCCTGGTGCCCCTTGTTTCCCAAACACTTTCTTCGGATAAACTCTCAGCAAATAACGTCACTTGGGAGCCTGTGTCTACCAGGCATTGAACCTCCTTGCCGCACACTCTCACCTTCGCCACGGGGCTACGCCCAATCATCTGGCTCCTAGAGCCATATCCTCTTCCAGGGTCTTCTCGAGGGGTCCCGGCCACACGACCCACAGTGGCCGGCCGACCTAAAAACCCCCTTCTGACGCCCTGCGGGGCCCACACTGGCGGCTATAGTGACCTGGTTTGCCACAGCGGTTGCAGATAGGTCGCCCTTGCTCGTCCCATTCAAAACGGGGCCGGTTAAAGTGGTTCGGGCGCCTGAACGGCTCTCGGCCTCCCTCTGAGTACACTCGGTCTCGGGGCGCCGGCCGTGGTTCCTCCCGCGCCCGTCCTTGGCGCAATTCTCCTACGAGGGCTTTAGACAGTTCAGACATCTGATCGCGGACATCTTTTCAAAAGTTCAGCCTTCAGTGCTTGCTTCCAGTCAGGGCCTCCGGGTTGTGCTGGTGCTACTTCACTGACGGCCGCACACACTGGGGGACCACTCACCTCAGTCTCATCACCTTCCAGGGCCAGTGCCTCTTTCTTCAGATCTTCGAACGTAAGACCCGGGTCCCTTCGAAACTGGATACGTAGGCTCTGTCTCACCGGACCCTCCTTCAACCCCAGAAGAAACTGGTCCCGCAATAGAGTCTCTCCATCTCCCAACCCGTGGTCCCGACGGGTCTGTAGTCGGGCGAATTGCTCTTGCAACCTCAGGGCGAAAACTCTAATCGGTTGGCGGGGGCCCTGCTTACAATTGAAGAACTGGGAGCGAAGGACAGCTACGGGGGTGTGGTCACCATACTGTTCAGTGAGGAACTGGAACACGGTTTGGGCGTTGGGCTCTAACGGCTTCGGGGGCGGCATGCACCTCTCGCCGCGCTTCTCCATCCAGGGAGTTTTAACACAAATTGAAGCCGCTGGGCTGCACTAAGGCCCTGTAGGTCGGCCAAGTACTCTAGTTGAGCCTTCCATTCAGACAATCGTACCTCGGATTCTGTCCCCCCATATTTTTGGATCCAGGGGCTCCCCATAAAAACGGGCATGGCACGGGGTTGGGCTGAAGGCCCCGCGTTGTCGGTCATTGGACGACCTTGGTTACTCAACTCGAGGTGGAGACCCTGCCGACTACGCCAAATCTGTCACACCCAGGGGCTGGCTATGCTTTGACTAAGCCACACCCCTTCTCAACTTCCACCTCGAGGAGGTCCCCAAAGCCAACCCAATGGCCAAACAACACGAGAACAAGTAAGTGATAAAACAATCTTTATTTAAATATTTAAAAATAGCTTGGGGAATAGGGAAAGGGCAATTAAAACTAAACTCTGACTCGGCCCTCCAGATGGGCTATGGCCGGGAAGAGGTCAGGGAGCAAGGGGGCCACGGGGATCCGGGGCGTGGGACTCGGGCCCCGGCCTGAGTCTTAGGTATCCGTAGCGCCCTCCTTCTTCCTCCTCTTCGCTGAATACAGCTCACGGTAAGTACTGGTTCACACAGTTCGTTCTCGGGTGCTCACTCTCTTTCTCTTTCCTCCACAGGCAACGGCTGGGACACACAGGCACCGTTATTTCAGCTTGGTTTTGCTCTCACCTCTTCGCTGATTACAGCTCACAGTAGTACTGGGTTCACACAGTTTCGTTCCTTGGGTGCTCCTCTCGCTTTCTCTTTCTCCACAGGCAGCGGCGTAAGTACAGGTTTCCTCGGTCTCTCCTCGTGTTACCCACTCTCTCTCCTTTTCTCTCCACAGGTATCAACTTGGGCACAATAGCACAGTTAGTTTGCTTTGAATGGCTCTCACCTCTGGGCTGGACACAGCGTATCTGTAAGTACAGGGTTCGCTCTATTCCTCCTCGTGTTATTCACTCTCTCTCCTTTTCTCTCCACAGGCATCAACTTGGGCACACTAACACAGTTAGTTTGCTTTGAATGGCTCTCACCTCTGGGCTGAACACAGCGTACTGTAAGTAGGGTCCGCATCAGTGTTATTCCTCTGTTTCCTCCTTGTGTTACATCACTCTCTTCTCAGCTCTTCCTTTTCTCTCCACCGGTATCAACTTGGACCTTCTCTCAAAGCACTGCTCAGGGCTCCTTTACTTTTCTGCCTTTCTGGGATGGCTTTTCACCTCTGGCTCCTGTTTCTGGTAACACAGCGTACTGTAAATAGCACATCTCCTGAACTTCGCGGGACCTATCTCTCTCTCTCCCTCTTTCCTTCTTCCTCCACAGGTATCAACTCAAGCACAGTTATATTTCACTGGCTGGACACAGCGTACTATCCTCCGGAGCTGAAGCACGCTGGTGACCATATACTGTACAGTAGTGCTAAGACCAGCAGTCTCCTTGTCCCTCCCGCGACGAAGTGCGTGAAGGCGGGGGTTTATCTGACTGGACACACGGCAATACACAGCAGCCCCACAGCAATATACAGCACCACGTCCAAAATTATAGGTTTTCACAGCATGAAGACTCACCCACCACACTCAGTGTACGAAAAGGACACCCGTCTTCCTTCACTTCGCTTGGTTCGGATCTGGCGATGGAATATGCGGCCTAGCTAGTGATGTCGTCGTTGTGACTACTTCAATAAGTATTCCTTCGGCTCTCCCACCACGCTATATTAGGGGTAGGGCCCGCCCTCCTCCTCCTGTACAGATCTACACAACGCCAGGTCAATATACAGGGCACTTTCGACTGGCTCTTAGTACTCACATCAATGCCCGCTTCCAATCCCCTTTTTCACGTCGTCTCAATTCGCCGTATAATCCGTTCACTTTCTCAACCTTTAAATGTTCGCGATGGTCTTCACAATCATACAATTCCAGCCTGAGGGAGAGAGAGAGAGTTAGACAGCCGCCAGGGCCAGCGCACCAAGACGTGCACAACACAGTGCTTCACCACACCAGAAAGAGCTCCCAGACTGTAAAATAACTTGACCTTAAGTACTGCCTTGTCCAGCGTATCCTCCAATCACCAACCGCTGTCCCTAACTAGGCACAGGTGCATCGAATTCCCTGATTTTCCTTCTTACGGCGCTACCGGAAATTCCGGTGTTCTGTTTTTCCGGTCCTGGCGGAAACACTTCCGGGCGGAACCAAACTTCCCGAATTTTGGTTCCGCCCCTAAAGATCGTCACCTTGTGACATGTGTGTTGATTGTGTGTGTGTGATCATATTATAAGAGACCTTTGCGCACTTACCTTGATGTATCTGAGAAAATCAAAATATGCACCTCAGCTCTCAGAACTACATGGAGTAAACAATAACAAAAATAAGTGTATTTATGCACCTGCTGCCTTTTGATATAGAGAAAATACAGACCAAACAAAAACAAAGGTGATATATAAACATTGCATGCCATCCTGCTGGTCATTTGATGGTGAGAAGAGCAGCAAGCAACATGAGAAAGGGTTTGACTTTTTTAGAAATTATTATGCAGCCTGACTCCTCCAGCGAGCTGCAGGTATTATTGTCTTCTCCCTCGACACCACACACTCAGGAGAATCAGATTCTGATTTTGTTGTGGCTCCCTCATCATCCTCTCCAGCTTCCACTGAAGTGAGGAGGATTCGAGGAGCCTGTATTGGGTGGAGTGGGAGAACAGCACAGTGTGGCTTTTTCCACCAATTATGGAGACAACGCTAACTGCCCCCTTCAGCCTGCCAGAGGCGTGACTCCCAGGGACAATGTGTTATGCCATCGCAAGGGTCCAGATGAGTGTGTGTTGTGACTGTGTGTGTATGTGTAGAGGAGAGTGGAAAGAGAGACCTTTGCGCACTTACCTTGATGTGTCTGAGGAAAATCAAAATAATGCACCTCAGCTCTCAGCAACTACATGGAGTAAACAAAAACAAACGTAATATGTTTTAATGCACACATGCTGCCTTTTGATGGCTAAGGACGTAGCGTGAGCTTATGTGTGTTCAAATGCATGTCCTTTTCGTGACATGGTAAACAGCCAGGTTACAAAACCTTAAAAAAAAATCCTCATCAGTGATAGACTTTCCATCAGATTTATAAACATAATTTATTATGAACCAAAATAAACTGCAGCTCGCTGGAGGGGGTCAGGCTGCATAAATCATTTCTAAAAACTTCCTGTACAACAAGCAAGCCCTTTCTTGTGTTACTGCTGCTGCTCTTCAAAATCACCATCAAAATGACCAGCAGGATGGCATGAAAGTGTTGCAAATCCACGTACCTTGTTTTTGTTTAGTTTGTACCTTTCTCACCACCATCAAAAGGCAGCAGGTGCATAAATACCACACTATAACTTGTGTTGTTTTTTGTCTATAGCATCCATGTAGTTCTTGAGATGCTCGACAAGTAGGTGCATATTTGATGATGATTTTTGATTGTTCTCAATACGTATCAAGGTAAGTGTGCAAGGTCTCTCTCACACTCTCTCTCTCTCTACTCTCTCGACACCCACACCAACACACACACACACGACACACACACAACAGACAAAACACATATAATATGCTGTTATACTCCATATAACTACCATATACAAGCCAGAAACTAAGCTTTTATTTGGGCAAGAACTGTCTAAAGGTTAATGGTCCCACCTAGTGATCAACTGTAAGAATTACAAATTTTTACCTCTTCCCAAACAGGGAAAACACCAACCCTCAAGAATGCATGATTTACTATAGGTGTCATGGCGTTGCAATCAAAAAATTTCAATATAATGGAAGTCACTTGGGCAAAAAACAGCCATGTAAATGAGGGAAAAAAATGGAAATCTAATGCTGCACAAAAAACTAACATGCCATCAAAGCCAATGTGTTTACTAATCTTTGACATGCCCAAGACTGTGATTAAAAGGTAAAAAAAAAAAATATCCAGTCCACATTCACTTTTTTGACATGCCCAAGACTCTGATAAAAGGTAAAAAACAATTACTTTCCAGGTGACATCATTTAGGAACTTGCAATTTTTTTAACAGAGTTATCTTGTGTTTTTTTTTTTAAACATTTGAGTATTTTTGAATCAGGACTGAGGTTTGATTCAGAGATTTATGCAAAAAAAAAAAAGTCGGAAATTGTTGTTTTTGTCTTATACGTGTTTACAGCAGTTTGTTAAGTTATGGGGGCATTTTCATCCCGAACATAAACGGAAAGGGTAGTGAATTTTGAACAAACGCACCAGGGTTTAAATCGCCCGGAGGTTGTACTTGGCCACAGGTGAAACGGCACAGTGCATGTTTTACCTAGTCTGAACTGAACTTGTATCTTAGTATAGTATCCGGAAGACCTTTATGCCATACGTGTTAGCCGTGTTGACAAATCACGGAATAATAAAAAATCAAGGAAAAATCAGGCAATACCGAGCATTTAATTAAGACATATTTCTAAATTTTCCCGCTGCATATGGAACTGACGGACTCTTTTTTATTTTTTTTCTACCGAGGATTTGGTGAAAACAGAAACTTGACAACATTAGCGTTGAATCCATGTGTTTGTGTATATATATATATTGTATGTGTCCTTATTATTATTAGGATGTGTATGTGTTATATATGTAATGACGGTTATATCACAAAGCCCGCCTAAGAGCCTTTTTGTAAAAAGGTCTTATTTTAATTTTTGTGATGCTTAGACTGCTAGCCTACGAGCTATCCCACGTTTTGAAATTAATTCACGTGTAAATTTTCTAATGGTTTTTAAGGATGTTACAATGTTATATTATAATTGTTATTGTTTGTTTTACTTAGTGCTTTTAATCTCAGCGTTTACAAACCAACATGTGACAATTAGGCTACAGTCAGTTTGCAATCCATCCCATTGGCGCACCTGGCGGCACAAGTTTCGAGAATTAATTTTACACGCGATGACTGCCAGTTAATGCTGTGGCCCTGGCTGTACAGCCATGGCAGTATACCATTATGGTTGTCCACCTAGTGTATAATGTATAAAAATATCTTTGTTGACCAAATGTCTTTTCAATACCATGTCGAACAAATAAGTTAGTGTTGCCAAAAATAGGAGTCCAAAAACCTTTAGGGTCAGACTTGACTAAAGGTATAATACAGTCAGGAATTGCACCAAAAACAATGGCATGTTCTCTTGAGGGGATTGGAAAAAAAATGATTGCATAAAATACTCATAAGTGAAAAGGACATTTATACATATAATATACATTTATCAAACAAATTGTAAAAAATTTTTTTATTTTTATATATTTGTATTGTTCCAAATAAAATAACTATGTGGAGAAAAATTATAATTATATATAAGGGACCAACTTATTTTTATTTATTTGTATTGTTCCAAATAAAATAACTATGTGGAGAAAAATTATAATTATATATAAGGGACCAATCCATGTACCCGCTTAAGCTGGCGATCCGAGCCTTGTT
>NW_024879143.1:0-2150 GCF_018340385.1 Cyprinus carpio | reverse complement strand
TATTGCTACCAGCGACGGCGTAAGAGCAGTGGAATAGTCCGTGACTGAGTCAGCACCATATCTTAAAGCCTGCGAGCGAGTGACACTGCAGCTGGACAGCCTGAATGAGGATGAACTGGAGGAAAAAAAGGAGAGCACGCCAGAGCTTTCCCCATGATTCAAGTGGCTGGGCCGAACGGAACTGTGATGGTCTCTCGACCACGGAACTAGAAGGACTTGAAAGAGGCTAAGGACACACTTGCCTCACCCCAAAGACTCTGGAGAAAAAAGCTCTTGCAAAGGATTTGGACATGTTTTGTCAAGAATTCAGCCCCACCATGTAAGAACTGGAAAGATTTGCTTTTTGCTCAAACTGGGGGCAACAGATCATAATAAGATAAGACCACATTTCCTGTCTACAGGCAATGCTCAAACGAAGAATGCAGACTGGAATCACGCCGACGACAAGGCATATTGTCAAGCAGTGGAAACACTGTGTCAACGGATCAAGACGGACTTTTCAGTCAGAGTGAACACCACCAAAATCAAGCGGACGAGGCAGAGGATGACGACAGTCTCAGACTGATCCAGATCTTTGCTTTTACTGCTGGGAGAGGGGACATTGGAAAATTTCACTGTCCACATTTGATCAACCAAACGGCAGCTGGACCAGAGAAAGTTGAGGCAGACTGACAACAGAGACTTTCACAGCAGAAGCTGGAGAAGGAGGGGGGAGTCGGGAGCAAAGTCCACCAAGGCCACGCAGCACAAACAGATAAGTCTGAAACACACACACATTTTCTCTAAAGCTCACTGCATAGAAGAAAGTATGCTTGCTGATATTTCCGCTCTTAGCAATGAAGAAAAATGCTTGCTCTGATACATGATCACATTGGAAGATTAGAAAATTACAAATCTTCTCTCGACAAGAACATAGGTACATACATATAGTCATCCAAATAAATTAGCTTATAAACAAATGCTACAGATTAAATGATGGGTTAATGGAGTTGAAAGGGCTGGCAACTCAGTAATTAGAATGGATGAAATAGATCCAATTCCAAAATTAAGTGGAATTTTAGTTTGGTCTATCTGGTTTAACTGTCAGAGAAAATTTCACTGTACCATTGAGATGTGAGGATGAAAATGGCATGAACTTTAAGCATTGTTTTCTACTGTCAGAAAACTGAAATTTGTTAGAAAGAGATTTCACTGGGAAGTGGCCCAGTGCCAAATTCAAACTTTAGCCACAATCCAACAATCGCAGTTGTATACTTCCAGTGGAAACTGACAGATGATGAATTATGTGAAAAGCTTGTCATGCTGCAAAAGACAGTTTCACTAATTCTGAATATGCCATTCTCTGATTACATTGCTCAAGCACTACATGGGTTGGAAGAGATAAATGTTGGTAGAAAGGTGTTCATGATAACACATGAATACGACCCCCCCCTGAAAACTGGCTAATCTGGACAGGAAGCACAGATGTGCCCACTGTTGCTGTTGATTAGAAATGAAACAGCAACATGTTTTTGGAGCAGGTGTTGATTCTCTTCCACATGTTGCGTTATCCCGAAAGAATAACGAACATTGGGAGAAGACATTGGTTCTTTGTAAAAAACAAAATTATTTTCATGTGGATTGGGTGGAGAGCAGGCGGAGGAACATGTGAATAAATCCAACACGTCTGCAAGCGAAAATGTGTTTGCAGGGCCTGCTGTTAAAGCGTACGCAGAGTCGGCTATTATGACACAGAGGACAGTCACGCTTTCTTCAGCGTAAAGAAGCAGGGTCTCACCCAGCACTGAGAGAAGTCCCTAAGAAATCTTGGGCCTTTACACCTAAATTTGAATGTGGGAGTGATCTAAAAATTGTGAATCAGTTAAACGCATCCAACGCTCTCGACTTCAGCCCCTGTAAACTCAATATCCTCTAAAAAGAGAGGCTATGAAGGTAGAACGCATTTTTGACTAATAAAGAGCAGCTGGGAATTGGGCACTGTGAAAATATCCCTGGTGAACACCAGATATTCTTCCACTCTGTTATAAGCATTAAGAACATGCGAACAAGACACTGTAAACTAGAAACACATGGCTACTGAGGGTCGCAAGCAAGTTGGTCAAAACTGCCGTTTGGTAAAAAGGAATGGTGATATTGGTTAGTGCATCTAA
>NW_024879142.1:269962-270173 GCF_018340385.1 Cyprinus carpio | reverse complement strand
CTCATCGCTCACGGAACTGTTCACCCCTCCGCTCCCCCGCTCAAAGCTACATCAGGCCGCTCCACTCATTATCGCTCAACGCTCAACGCAGTTTGCTTCGCGCTCCACTCAAATCGCCCCCCGCTCGCTCCAAAAAAGAATAAAAAATCTATATATGACTTTTAGCTTAGACCACAGCCTTACCTCCTAAAGAACTAATGAGCAAAACAAC